>NC_137055.1:19097421-19145894 GCF_032717465.1 Coenobita brevimanus
GTCAGGTAGCTGTAAGCAGCTGAAAGTGAGTCATAGGAAATTGAAAGAGTTAAGTGCCTTAGGTTACCAATAAAGGCAAAGTTTTTAAAGGAAAGTAAACGGTAAGAGAGATAGTGTTGGTATTGGAGATAGTTTCCAACAAACTGAAAAAACGGTGTACTGTATATATCAAGTAAATCGAATAGAGGATAACACATGGTAGTACTGCGAGCGGCAGCCGGTGTTAGGAAAGTCTGCAGGTCCATCTCGCAACTGGAGGGACCTGTACCGGCATGCACAAACGCTCTTACGATGAACTCCCTGTCATAACTTAGGTTTTGACATGCAAGAGGGACATGGAGGCTGTAGAATCTTCCTCTTTGCCCTGTTCTAACATCGTAAATAAAACGTTAGGTACGACGCGACAGTTACAGCAGGTTATAACTGTTTTCTGAGGGAAATCAAGGAAAAGAATGCAAAATCTTCCCGTATCTAGTTCTTCCTGTAAAAACATAACTAGCCTATGACTGGGAATCGATCGTAAATATATATGAGAAAACCACCCCTTAATTGGATTCTCGGGTCGATCCAACTCTGAAATAAACTTTGCTCTGCTGCAGCCTCAGCAAAACAAGAATTAACTATAAATATGCCTTATCGTACTGAAAGGATTCGTGCTAAATTAACATCTAAACTTAGTGCCATTTTCCAAAACCGATAAATCATAGGATTGGTCCAGCATTCGCAAGCACAACTCTCCTCAGCTCCCTATCCTAACTGCAATAAACTTTCACAGGAAGGACAAGGAGACTGCAGATTCTCCCCATGTGTCTTGCTCATAAGTTGCTTCGTCTTGCGGGAAGAACATTGAATAATCTTTCCATGTAAAAAAATCATCTTATTCACTTTACATAAGCCAGTAGGAGATGATGGCTGTCTCATACCTGACCAAGCACTGTCAGTGACCAGGAGTGAGTTTCAACACTAGAATACATTTTTACATGGAGGTACTCCAGTTCAACATTCCACCCAAGAATCATGGCACTGGCTTAGTAATCTTTGGAGCCTTAGCATTTGGTGCACGCAAGGTCATAATTTTAGTACTTTTCATATTTTCTGCACTCAATGACCTTTGAACCCTGATCTGGCGGATATAGGTCATGCATGTATAAAACACACCTATAGTTCTCATTAACGTCTATAAGTATGCAAAGCTTCATTCAATTCCATCCACCCATTGTGGAGCTAGGGAACTTGAAATTCGCAGAATGGCCCACAAGAGGTACAAATTCTTGGTGGTGCTGCCAGTGACTGGAAGTGAGTTTTGACACTAAATATCAATTTTCTATGGAGGTAGTCCTGTACAACACTCCACCCGAGAATCATGGCCCTGGCTTAATAATATTCGGAGCCTTAGCAATTTGTGCGAGCATAGTTGTGATTTTAGCTATTTTCATTGTTTTCACATTCGATGACCTTTGACCCCAAACCTGCCCAATGTAGCACTAAGGTGTACATTAGAAAGTAGTAGTACTAGTCAATGTCTATAAGTATGCAAATTTTCATTAATTTCCATCAAGCCACTGGTGAACTAGGGGGGCATTCTTGAAAATTGGTACAAGTTCCTAGGGATTCTGAGTCCAGTTTTGCAGGGTTGTCACTCGAAAACTAGAGGAAAGAGGGAAAAAATTAATGGCAAACTTCCAATAGGGAATGACCTCAAGATTCCGCAAAAATAAGTCAAAGCTTTCTTTGCCCATTGGTAATGCTTATATAGCTCAAAACGTGAAAACTGCAAAAAATGCGGGTTTTCGGCCTTTGCTGGGAAACGATTAGTTGCCTAGCAACCAAAACGTTGCGAACACAACTAGGTCATAGGCTGGTCATTGTCTCCAAGTTTGGTCGGAATCGGGTAAAATATTCTAATGGGAAGAAGTGCCTGCCACAATTAAACAAGAACAAGCTGCTAGGTGAAGATGGCCAGCTCGTACTGGACCAAGTTTCGTCAGCGACCTGAAGTGCGTAATTTCTATATGGAGGTACTCAAGTGCAACATTCTACCCAAGAATCATGGCCCTGGCTTAATAATCTTCACAGCCTTAGCATTTCACAAGAGCAAGGTCATATTTTAGTACTCATATTTTCTGCACATGATGACCGTTGACCCCAGACCTGGCGGATATTGGTCATGCATGTCAAAGCACTCTTTAAGTGCTCATTAACATCTATGAGCATCCAAAGTTTCAGTCGATGCCATCCATCCATTGTGAGGCTAGGGAACTCGAAATTCACGGAATGGCCCATCAGAGGTACAATTTCTAGGTGGCGTTGCCAGTAACTGGAAGCGAGTTTCGCCACTAAATGTCATTTTTGTATGGAGGTACTCCAGTGCAACATTCCACCCAAGATTCATGACCCTGGCTTAATAATCTTCGGAGCATTAGCATTTTGCGCTAGCATCGTCTTGATTTTAGCTATTTTCACTGTGTATTTGATGACTTTAGACCCTTGACGTAGCCAATGTAACACATAGGTGTGCATGGAAAGTTGTAGTACAAATCAATGTCTATAAGCATGCAAACTTTCATTCAGTTCCATTGAGCCACTGGTGAACTAGGGAGGGCATTTTTGAAAACTGGTATTGGTTGCCAGGGACACTGAGGCCAATCTTCACAGGGATGCCACTCAAAAACTAGAGGAGAGAGAGGAAAAATGGATGGCACACTTCCAATTGCGAATGACCTCAAGATTACATCTAAGGAAGTCAGAGCTTTCTACACCAATTAGTTATGCTTCTACAGCTCAAAACGTGAAAGGTATGAGAAAAGTAGGTTTTCGGTCGTTGCTAGGCAACGAGTAGTTACCTAGCAACCAAGACCTTGCAGACACAACTAGGTAATAGGCTGTTCATTGTGTTGAAGTTTGGTTGGAATCGGTTAATTCTGAAGGGTAGAAGTGCCTGCCTCAAGTAACCAAGAAAGAAATACAAGAAAACGTGACTAACAATAAGGGCAGCATGGAGATGGTCAATACAAGAATACAAGAAAGAAAACGCGAATAACAATAAGGGTAGCATGTAGCTGGCCAAAATGTATGAGTTAGGAAAGGGAATTGTACATAAGTCTATTTGCATATCTGTCCTATGGCTGGTTTTTCAGACTCATGGCTTGGATAGTGATAAATACTGGCAGTAGGACCCTGTTGTAATATGCAGGGAAGCCCGTATATAAGGCTTCTCTCACTGCATTAGCGTTTTCACACGTGCTGTGGGGACAGCTTAATGTCTCTCATGCATCAATTTACTCATTTACTTCTCTCACTGCTACACCTATTCCCACACTAGGAGACTGAGCCTTCGCCAAAACACTCAAGATATCGCCAGGTGAATTTTTTGTGGAGAACTATTTATGGACCACCTTGTGTTAGTGGTAAGGGATAATAAACCGTATCTTTGTCAACCTAGGATGATTTCCAACACCTCCTACTTAGCCTTAGTTTGCATATTACACATTATCATCCTCTTCTGAGTTATATTTTACGTATATACACTGCATAAGTAATAAACAAGAAAATGTTAATGTCAGTCTACAATCAAATGCCTTACCATAATCTTGTAAGGGGTGGTGACAAAAGAATCGCCTCCATGGCACTGTGTCATCAAAGCAATTTGTATGTAGCCACTCCTTACGGGATTAATGCCTATGGTTTTTAATATACAGATTTTCGGTTTTTGGCGGCATATTTCACGTAGCTCAGACACTCATAAAGACAATACTATGGTTCTAAATCCTTCTTATTGCACTTCGTGACTATCATTGTATTCTAGTGCTATTCTCTTGTTACAACTAAGCATTCAAGATGAAAAAATGCCAGTTTTAGGTCAAGTTAGAGTAAAACGATTATAGTATGGAAAGGTGCTGGGAAGCCTCCTTAACCAATGACCATATAACATTTAGTCCCTCGGTACAGCATGAGAAAAGAAATAAGTGTGTCAAGGAAGAGGACAGTAGCATGGCACAGGTACTGAAGGTGGTTGATGCTTTAGAGGCATTGATACTAAACAGAGGTCTTTGTCTGAAGGCTGGGAGTGTTTGATGTAGGTGTGTTAGTCTATGTTAAACAATGGAAATGAGAATTTGGAAGGCAATAAGAAAAAAAAAGCCAAGAGGAAGAGATGAGAAAATGGGAACATTGGATTTCTTTGACATCAGTAAAGTAGATAGGATTGGAAACAGCATGTTTCATGAACGATTTGGAATAAAGGTGCAGGTAAAGATGTGGTGTCAAGAAAGCAGACGTAAAGATGTAAAGATATAGTGAATGAGTACAAAAAGAAAATGTGAAATAAAGAACGATAAGGCATAAAGAAAGATAACATGAATTATAGAAATATGTGGAGTATCCAGGGTTACGATGATGATGACGATGACAGCGTTTAGGATGACAGAATATCCCAAACAACCTAAATAGAATACTCAGAGCAAAAGAAAAGGCGTCCTTAACCCCTTAACCGCGGGGCGTCACTTTCGTGACGCTTGGGCGCAATGGACCATACCGCGGGGTGTCACTTTTGTGATTCTGTGTTATTTTGAATTTTCCCGGGCTTACAAGTGGTGGCTTCTATCACCTATCAGTACTGCCAATGTCCAACACTAGTCAGCACTCCAAATCTCATCTGTACTCCCATCAATTGATGACAGTTTAGCCATTTTTCCCCATTCCTGACTCCCCTCCCTACCTCCCCTCCATTACCCTGTCCTCTCACCTCCCCGGCCGCTCTGTGCTAAAGCAAATTTCCCCCGGAATTATCAACTGATTTCATCCATTGAAATAAGCCCTATGTCCTATTCTTATACAAAATAATATATACCAAAAAGAAATAAGGTAAGTGATAGTGCTATACACCTTGATTTGGCTAAATATCACCTGACAACACCTCATGTGCCCTCGTTCGCTAATTTCCCACGGAAATTTCTGCTTGGAAATATGCCGTATAATCTGTTCTCGTAATAAAAAAATATATATAAGAAAGGAAGGGAGAAGTCTAAGTGACATTTACATTCACCTGGAACTACCTACTCTTTTCTGTATTTTCGAGATTTCCTACTAGTCATTTTTTAGCATGTACTGCTACTGTCCACCAATAGTCAGCACTCCTAATCTCATCTGTACTCTCATCCATTGTTGACAATTTAATCATTTTCCCCTGTTCTTAACTCCCCTCCCTACCTCCCCTCCAGTACCCTCTCACCCCTCCCTACCTCACCTCCTTTACCCTTTCTTATCACCTGCCCTGCCACGCTGCACTAAAGCAAATCTCCCCCGGATTTTTCCACTGATTTCATCCATTGAAATAAGCCCTATGCCCTATACTTATACAAAATAATATATACCAAAAAGAAATAAGGTAAGTGATAGTGGTATACCCCTGGAATTGGCTAATTACCACCTGGCAACACCTCACATGCACTCGTTCACTTAATTCCCACGGTAATTTCCCCTTTGAATTATGCCTTGTAATCTATTTCTGTAATAAAAATATATATAAGAAAGGAAGGGAGAAGCCTAAGTGACATTTACATTCACCTGGAACTACCTATTTCTTTATGTATTGCCGACATTTCCTACCAATAATTTCTTAGCATGTAAGTTAGCAGCTGTCAGCCCCATTGTCACTGTCAACCCTTGCCTTCTCAGATAAGCCACGCCATTCAGTTCCTTGTCCTCCTCTAGGGTCAAAGCATGTCGCACTCGCGCCCCGCCATTTCCACCGCTTCTGCACCCATTGCAAAGGGTCCCGCGACCTCTACCCCCAGAAAAACTCGTGTGGAAAGCAGGAAAGGACTAAGTGACTCTGCAGTGGAACGTGAACTAATGGATGTACATATGACTGAACATTGTAATATAGTTTTATGTTACTGCATGTGACAGTGAATAACATAGTGTAAGTAAAATAGAAGTGTAAATATTGAAAATACAATAGAAAATGTAAATAGAAATGTAAATAATTAGTAATATAAGAATATGGGTACAAATACTTGAGGTTATAACAGTGAAAGTGAATCCATGGCCCTCTACGTATTTTACTGATTGAAAAATTGAATGACTTCAGTGACAATAAACTAATACTAATGAAGGAAACTTATGGATAAAGACTGCAGATATATATGAGTGTTATATAATAATAGGAATATAAAGGGTGAGTGTTTGTTTGAATAAAAAATGACAGAATACCAGCTGCGAACTGGCGCAAGTGGGAAGGTCATACGTGCTCGTAATTTTCATTGCTTTCACAGTGTTTTTTTTTTTTTTTTGGAGTATGGATTCCAAACTACTTGATAATCATAGAATAGTGTTTCTAGTGATAATATCTCGCTGTGGTAATCATACTACGGGTTGTCGGGAAGTGTAAAGTGGAGACTTCGTTACCCAATTTCAGAGGTCTCCACAAGTCCTACGGTACTCGACGAAGGCTCAACAAACATCCCAAGGAAAGCTGAAGGTATATGCCATATGCATATCTAATTTTAATATTCTAGGACTAATAGCTGATTTTTGGCAAATATTTTTTGAGAGTCTGTCGGAGCCCGAATATGCCCGCGGGACACGCAAGACAGAGCAAAACAAGCCCGCAGTTAAGGGGTTAACACTCTTCTCCTCCATTACTCACTCTCAGCTAAATAAATTACAGTAATCTAGCATTAGGTGGAACACAACAGTAGAGTTGTCCACATGAGAGTGTCACAGGTAAGAGTATAACACCAAGACTCCAAGGACTCACTCCCAGCTAAAGAAAATCGGCTGGTGTTAACTGGAATAGAATTCGACCATCGTTTCGATAAACAGATAGTTAAAACACCTTGATGTTATTAAAAGGCTGTTTAGTCTAAGCAATCGGTGCCAAATAGAGCTAGAATTGCTCGGATGGTGATACAATCATGAAACTTGGCACAAATGTCCTTCACAACATACTTTACAATTTCAGGGGTGGGGCCAATAAAATGTAACAGCCTTGGCAATAGCTGCTAGGCAACAATTTCACCTTAGTGACTAATTATGTATGCCTATTGTTATAACCAGATGAAGTTCTATTATCTCAAACACTGTCATAAGGCAATAAATACACAAAAATATGAACTAGAATGCCATGTTTGAAAATTATAAAAGCAAATTTATATATTTTTTCAGTTACAAGGCAATGTAACTACCACAAATGAAGTAATCGAGTTATCCTTAGATATCGCCCTCTTAGGTTTGATGCTGTAAATATCTTGTGTATGATAAATAATGTGTCAGATGATTGTTTTTCAATATGAATAACAGTTTAGTACATCCTTGGTTGTGGTGTGAATACCGCTTTACAGTTCTCAAAATACAGGAGAACCAGGGATAAAGCATTGTCACAGTCTCCTTTGTAAGTACAATAGACAGTGCATTTGAGATTCGCCCGTGTGCACTTGCAGTCAATGCACCTGGATCTGCATCTGCACTGCAGCAGCTCTGGGCATGATGCCTTTGGTGTCTTCACTTCTTCTCTGCGTCTTTTGAGGGTATTGAACACTAACAGCTGAGAAATGGTAAGCACTGACTGACTAAGGTTTCTGTCATGTGTTTGCACTGTTATGTTAGAGCCGTTGATCAGCATACTGACTAGTGACAAAAGTGACTTTGGCACTGCTTGTACCTGACAATCCTGATTAAATGACCCAGAGAATGTAACCTTGTGTGCAAAAATCTCTTTCCTGATTGTTTGTGCAATTTTGGTCATTACGCTCACTTCATCTCTATCAGCCTCATATCCCTGTCTCAACACTGTGGCTACATCATCAGACATCTCGTCCTTCATTGTAAGATCTCATATCAGGAAAGTAAATGAGTATCCAGTCATTTAAGTGAGTACTATTCACTTTAGTGACATCTACTCCTAGCTGGACAAGACTTTGTTTGTATAACTTTGATAGATCTGCCAGCCTGATCACTTTTACATTCTCCTCCTCCTTTTGTTCCTCACTGTAGCATATAAGCTCTGCTAGAGCTATGCCTTTACATGTTTGGTCATTAGTATCACAAGAGGCATCTTTATCTTGTGCATGTTTTTTGCTGGCCTTGTTGTACAAATTTGCAAAACATCTAGCATGGTATTTTGCTTCTAATGCTATGCGATCACCTAAGCTCAAAAACGCAAACATTACTTCATCTTGGAGATCATGAGCTAATCTTCGCACATGACTGTCTAAATCAAATGTGCTTACTTCACGTAGCTTAACATTTGTTTCAGGTTTAGAACAAATGAAACATATGCGGCCTTTTGTATCTTTAGATATAGTTGTATCTCCATCACCACCACCAACACAACTGCATATGAAAATGAGTTTGGAAGCTCCATCCTCAGTCTCAACACATTTCCTCTTTCTTTGACACGACTTAGTTTTGTTGTATTAAACATCTGATTGCAGGACTTACGCCATTTGGCTTTTTTTTTTTTTTTTTTTTTTTTCAGAAAGGTAGCTTCTATGCCATCGCCATGATCCAAGCATGAGATATCAATTTTCATGGGCAAGGCGTCGAGTTCATGAAACTGTTTCAAGTTCTCAGCCAATGTTCTGTACCCAACTGGTGTTGGATTGACCAGTGTTTCTTTAGTGTCTAATTTACACAGAATGGATTCTGTCCAGTCTATTTCTTGGGCAGCTTTTGGTGTTTTATTTTCCATTATAGATAGTTAGTTTTCACAAGCAAAATGTAGTCTACAACCACCACCAACTACTGTAGCAACTACACTGTACAGCAATGCATGCAGGATCTGAAAAATGAAAAGGAAACAAGTAAATCAATTTGTAATACCATGTTATCCATATATCTACATCATGCAAGAAGCAAATAACAGAGGTAATCAAACACACAAGAATTATAGATATCAACTCAATATTATCTGAAGAACTGCTGCAAAAATTGTTCGGATATTTATTTTTCCCACAATGTAAGTAATGTATGGGACAAAAATGGATAAAAATGTAATTTTTAATCTATCCATCGTTAAAGGCAAGACATAACAAAAGAATTTATTTTTCAAAGATAAATCAAATATTGTCATTTTTATCGCTGGTAACCAAGGAAAATGTGTTGCCTAGCAGCCACTGATAAGGCAGTTACATTTTTGATTGGCCTCACCCTTGAAATTGTTAGGTATGATGTGAAGGACATTTGTGCCAAGTTTCATACTTGTATCACAATCCGAGCAATTGTTGCACTGATCGTTCAGACTAATTGATAAAACTTACACAAATTAACGTACCGCGAGTGTATCGCATACAAAAACTAATCTGACATTGGGTGTTTTATGTTTCAGTAACATAACATTTCTTTTTCCTGATAAGCAACCGGTTGACAACTATTAATGTAACACCTTCCTACATAATACTAAGCCTACTGGTAAAGGACATGCCAAACTTTCAGTCGTTATACAGCCGGAGCTTCCCTTCTAGGTCTTAAAGATGATATGACACCTTCTTACCCCATCCCGTCTGCGTCTCCCGACCCTGCTCCTCTTCTCCCTACCCGTCTTAACAATCCTTCTTCCTCTCACTAAGGCATAATTTGAGTTATTTGAGAGGAGCACTTGGAGTCACATGGACAAATGAGGAGGTGAAGGATCGTTGTGGTATGTGTATGTGATAGGAAGCGTTAGGAGAAACACACTGAGGTGGTTTGGCCATATAGAGAGGATGGAGAGTGAGAGACTGACGAGGAGAGTGTGAGTGAGGTGGAGGGTGAGGGGAGGGAGGGAGGGGGAAGCCAAGGATGAGATGGAGGGATGGAGTGGAGAGGTATATAAGAGAGGGGGATGTGAGCTGGGATCAGGGCAGTGAAATGATGGGGGACAGGGCGACATGGAGACGATTTGTTTGTGGCCACCCTTTACGGGATTAAGGTGTCTGGCAATAGATAAATAGATAGACGTTCTGGTGTGAGGTCGAGATTTCAACCCTTTCAGTACAAGGACATCTATGGTATTCTGTTCCTGCTTCTGCTGTGCGATTTAATCAGTTTAGAAGAAGTGTCTCGCAAGAATATGAGTTAATGAAGTTTCTGCTAACAAGAAAAGTATCACCTGAATATAGCACGGAAAAAAAGAAAAGAAAAACATCCTCGCCATAAAAGAGATAATTAGATCTTTCGACACGAGCGGCCTGATATGACTGAAGAACACATTGCAATGATCTATTTCCTTATGTACGTGTGCTGCTGCACGACAAAATCCGTGTAATAAGTAATACCACGTGAAGCAAATGAGCAACTAATTGTTCATTGTAACGGACGACAGCTGGAGAACAAGGGTCTACTCTGATATTACAATGATCATTTCGTCTTAATGAAAGGATGAATGAAATTAACCCCGCGAAAAAAAAAAATAACAGAATAAGTATACAGAAAAATGAGAGAGAGAGAGAGAGAGAGAGAGAGAGAGAGACTTGGATGAAGAATATTGGAAAAAGGACGGCGAACGAGCAGACACGGTTTTGCAGGACAGTTCAGATAATATATTACAGCCCAACTCAATTTTTTTTTCAGCTGGGAATGATTCACAGGAGCCTGAGTGTTAATTCTAGCGCCATTAACCGTCTCACTGCCAGGACAGCATTAACAGGGGACCGTTTCCACGTTGGGATAGGATGTTCGTTCCCTAGCACCTACAGGTATTTCTAACCTGACCATTTTGACTTTTGGCACATGAATATCTTGTGCAGGGAGTCTCTTTCTATATCAGTTACACATAAATATCACAACTGAGCCAGTTCTGGTGTAATAATAATCGTCGTGTCATCATTATCATTATCATTATCATTCGCCATCATCATGTCATCACCACCGCCATCACCATATCCAATATACCACCATATCCGTGATACAAAAATAATTTGCTTCATAATGTTTGTGGTTTAGAGATAATTCTGTTGAATGTCAAATAAAGAAAAAAAATAAGGGACTTCAGTTAGCATCATGTGCAGCTCAGGACATACTCATTTCGAGATTCGTCATTATCATTCCGTATTCAAGTCCATACTTATCTCAGTCACTGGCACAGTCACTTACAAAATCCATCCAACGTTTGGCCCCTCCACACCGCCTCCTACCCTAATTCTTACTCGTTATATTCATATGCATACTCATTATATTCATAAGCATACCTGTTTCACAGCTGTATGCATATTCATCCAGCCAGTTGATCAACACTTCCTGACTTACTCATTTCTACCAAAAAGTCGAACTCGGGTCTTCCGCTTTAAGATGGCTGTACTGACCTTTACACCAAGGAGGCGGTATAATTAAATATATATATATATATATATATATATATATATATATATATATATATATATATATATATATATACAGTATATAACAATAGTGTTAGCATGCTAGAGAGACAGAATTCTGAACTATGCGTAGTATAGAATTCTAAACCATATAAAAAGTCTGTATATATTATATCCTTATATTGTTCTCCAGATCACTTCTCCTTGTATTAGAATTCTGTCCCACTCAGATGACCTTTCATATATACCCAGGTAACATTTCCCTACTGTACAACTGTGACCCACTCAAGGCAACTGACATATGCCTCAGTCACTTTGTGGTAGGTCTCCATATTATAATTGCAAATCATACTAGATAGATAGATAAATAGATAGATAGAGAGACAGATAGAAGCAGGAAGTCAAATGATGAGAAGGTGTTGTGTCTGCGAGAATCGAGCAGTGCTAAGCATGCTTACACACTCTTAACACTGAGGAAAGCTGACGACAGCGGCCAGTAAGGAGATGATGCAGTTAGCTGTCAGCAGTCCTCTCGTGAACAAAGATCTAGTCCACCCCTGCTATACCAGAATTTAGGAAAGAGAGCTCAGACGGAGATTAGCCACCGAACAGGCTAGACAGAAGGAGACAAGCGACCCTAGAGAGAGGTCGAGACGGAGATTAGCCTTAGAACAGAAAGAGAGAGAGATAGCGAGACAGGAAGGTAGCTACCCGGGACTTATACTCTTATACCTGTTTAATATTTCCAAGACAAATAAAAATAGTCCCATACTATTCTTTACCTCTCCCGTCACTACATGACATCTGGTGGGGAAACTACTACAAGATATAAAAGCCGCTCGACCACAAGTCTAAAATATACGCCTCTACAAGCAAATACAAAGTCGCTGCTTTATGATACAAAGTTTTTATGACATTTGGTAGCAGCGAACGTATACGAACCTCGTCTACGAATCAACATTAAATTCCTACAAAATATCAAGATTGAAAACAACCAACAATATCAGCTCCTGACAGTATTCTCTCCATCCTGCCCCCTCCGTCTCCCAGATCATTACGCTGATGCAGAGGTCAAGAGATCACTCGACGCCTTGCACGTAGCTTAACGACAAACCAGCAAATCTGCGGACATCGTCTCCGAATTAAAAGCAAATTTCTACAAAAGCAACCGAGACTACAAGATTAGCTTCAGTTCTACAAAGTCTTTATGACATTTACAATCAACTACAGCCATCTACAATCAACTACAATTAACAACTCTACGTCGTCTGTATAATCTTCTACACGCACCTACAAGTAGCGGCAGTCTTCATCCTACAACGAGTAAATCACAAGAAAAAAGGACCAAGAATACATCAAGAAAGAAAGAAAACATACAAACAAACAAACAAACAAACGAAGAGTGAGAGACGACTCACAACTCATAACCACCAGACCTCACCCTCCTCTCTCTGCTACATCCACCCAACCCCCACCGCTTACGCAGGTGTGAAGAGGTCAAGACAGCAAAACATCAAGTCCATATTCACAACTCGTCTTACTCACCCGTCTTCACTCAAGTTACTCATCGCTACTCATTCACTCACCACAGCTACCAGTGTGGGAAGTTGAGGTCATCATGCGTGCTTGCTGAACAGACGCCACGTCAGTCAACACACCACCTGCACCACCACTCACACCATTTCCCACCACGGTAAAAATTAGTAAGTTACATAGTTACTTCATTTATACAATACACAGTGATAGACAATAAGCTTCTGCACAAACATATAAAACGTGCTGTATAGTTACAGTTTAAATACACATACTTACTTCAGTTATCTGCATAACTCAAACACTAAATAATCACCAACAATAAATATTCTACACTGTATATATTCATTCATTTATTATAACATTTATTTACTACCAACGAGTGTTACCATTTATACCTACATAAAATACGTGTTTCATACATACAACTATACATTATTATATCTACAAGCGATAAAGAAAATATACCATCACAGTTACTCAGTGAGCAATTAAAAGAACTGTATTAAACATTTATTAATTAAAGCTACCTAGTGGAAACATATAAATTAAGTTACAAGGTAAACTAGAGAAAAAAAAAATGGCCAACACAAATGCCGTTAGCAAGAGCGAACATCTTCAACACAATCGTGAAGACAATGATTTCCACACAGTGCTGACACACATATTACTCACGATAGGTACAGGTGAACAACAAGTCAGTGTGTATAGTTAATACTGTATATAGTGTATATATATATATTTTATATAAAATAACAAAATACGGGACTATATAATTTCATTTTCAGTAGTATCTGTGCAATATAAACTAAACTTTAAAAAAAGTATCCCAAGGAAATTAGTCAGCAATTATGCAACCATGAACAACATGGAAAAAAGTGTACACAAGCAAAGAAAAACAAACTATGGAAAATCAATACATACAAAAAAAAAAAAGAAAGAAAGAAAGAAAAGTAAAACAGAAAAAAGAGAAATAGAGTAAGATCACATAACAAACAAATGAAAATAAGTGTAAGTGTTACTACATAAGCCAAACTACCACATAAACTACAAACAAAAAAAGCAAATTGTTGTCTCCACATACAAGTGGCACGACACATCATCACTATCATCGACCGCAGCATATGTTAGGACTGCAGTTATTACAATTGTTACTCCATATTATAATTATGTAACGACAAACGATTGCATTATGTTACACTAACTACAATTATGTACCTACAACCGATATGTAACAATTATGTAACGACAAACGATTGCATTATGTTACACTAACTACAATTATGTACCTACAAACGATATGTAACAATTATGTAACGACAAACGATTGCATTATGTTACACTAACTACAATTATGTACCTACAACCGATATATAACAATTATGTAACGACAAACGATTGCATTATGTTACACTTTGCCAATTATGTAACAGCTGCATTAACAAGATGTAACTTTTATGTAACTTTAATTACAATTATGTACCTGCAAACGATATGTAACAATTATGTAACGACAAAACAGTTGCATTAACAAGATGTAACTTTTATGTAACTTTAACTACAATTATAAGGCCAAGACACATATGTAATAGTTGCATTAACAAAATGTAACTACAATTATAAGGCCAACACAATTATGTAGTACCACAATGTTAGTACAATATTATAAGTCATACAATTATAGCACAATTCTATATTACCAGTATCATCATACAAGTTAGATGAAATATTAGACATTACTAAAGTGATAACTCAAATATGTAATGTATAACTTAGCAGTATTACCATTGCACAATTATATTGCATTTATTCAAATATGTATACAACTTATTTAAAATGTAATATTACTGAATAATCACTATTTACTATGAATAATATATGTATACAATATTCATACAATTATGTTACTTTACAATATTATGTATTTCACTTAATTAGCTTATAAGTTCATTATAATGTGTATGTAGTATGTATTAATATATTATAACTATTAAATGTCGATGGTACGCCATTTTTGCGCGGCCGAGCAATGTGGTAGGTCTCCATATTATAATTGCAAATCATACTAGATAGATAGATAAATAGATAGATAGAGAGACAGATAGAAGCAGGAAGTCAAATGATGAGAAGGTGTTGTGTCTGCGAGAATCGAGCAGTGCTAAGCATGCTTACACACTCTTAACACTGAGGAAAGCTGACGACAGCGGCCAGTAAGGAGATGATGCAGTTAGCTGTCAGCAGTCCTCTCGTGAACAAAGATCTAGTCCACCCCTGCTATACCAGAATTTAGGAAAGAGAGCTCAGACGGAGATTAGCCACCGAACAGGCTAGACAGAAGGAGACAAGCGACCCTAGAGAGAGGTCGAGACGGAGATTAGCCTTAGAACAGAAAGAGAGAGAGATAGCGAGACAGGAAGGTAGCTACCCGGGACTTATACTCTTATACCTGTTTAATATTTCCAAGACAAATAAAAATAGTCCCATACTATTCTTTACCTCTCCCGTCACTACATGACATCTGGTGGGGAAACTACTACAAGATATAAAAGCCGCTCGACCACAAGTCTAAAATATACGCCTCTACAAGTAACTACAAAGTCTTTATGACAACTTTTCAGTAATGCAGTATTCGGACCCACACGTAGAATGTTAAGCAGTTTCTTGGTCAGTTTTACAAACTACAGGTTTCCGTCCCACCCACTGAAATTGATATTCTTGCCTGGGTCACTTTTCAGTGATATAATTTCCTGACCCACCCAGAGACTTCTGACTCACCCATAGAAACTGATATAGTTACCTAGGTCACTTTTCCATTATGTAACCTTGTAACCTACTCATACAAACGTAAATGGTTGCGTAGGTTACTTTTCTGGACCCATCTAGTGAAACTCACAGCTGCCTAGATCACTGTCCCCTAAAACTGATCACCCTACCCCTAAAAACTTATACAGTTGTCTAGGTCACTTTTTATTACAATGGAATAATGACTCTCCCACTGAAACTCCCATTTACCCAGATCACTTTCTTTTCTATAGAAGTCTGACCCATCCATAGAAACTGGTATGGATGCTACTTCAATATTCCTTACCACTGAATTTTGACCCACCATTACACACTGATATATCTGTATAGGTCACTTTGTCATACTATAACATTCTGAACTGCCTATAGGAACGGATATTGTTGCCTAGATCACTATCCCATACTATTTGACCCAGCCATAGATAATGGCGAACAGGTAGTTGCCTTGGTCAGTTTTTAATTCTGACCCACCAACAGAAACTGGTTAACAGGTAGTTGCGTGGGTTACATTTCCATTCTGTGGAATTATGACTCACCCATGGGAGGTGATATAGTAGGCTACGTCACTTTTTCATGCCAAGAAATTTGGCAACCTCCATAATAACCGATATATTTTCTGCATCAATAATCCATAATATAAAACTTCCAACCAATCTAAAGAAACTGACTTACAGTGGCATAGATCAGTTTTTCATGCTATTGAATTCTGACCCATCCCTAGAAACTGATACTGTTGCCTAGGTAGCTTTTTCAGGCCACAGAATTCTAACCACCCATATAAACTGACATTGTTGCCTACGCTGGGTTTCAATACCGTAGAATTCTGTGCCAACCATAATTTTGGATAGACAGGTAAGATGTAGATGTACAGAAAGTATATATGTAGATATTCTTATATGTATATATTGATAGATAGATAGACAGATATAGATATAGATATAGAATGATAGATTGATAAGTAAGTAGACTGATAGATAGATAGTCCGTTCCCTAATATTTATACCTGTCACATGGCTACCCATTTGACCACTTTGACGTGAATACTCATCGCCAATACTGAATACATGCTAGTAGGGTGCTAGGGTGTGTCATTCTCTACTGGTGAGAGGGAGCTCTTATGTCAGTGGGTCCTGTGAAAGATCAGCGAGGTGTAATTTAATAATATTTATTTAATCAAAATATTACTTCTAACAGCCTGGGATAGAAGCTGCTGCATGTTCAGCGATTATTAATACCTCTTCAATACCCCTTCAGTCCGATGATGTACTTTGATATTGTATTCTCGACAGCATTAAACGTTTTTGTTGATTTCCTGGCAAGCGTTAAGTAGCGAAGGGGTTAATAACAGCTTTATCTGACACTTCCACTTAAAAAAAAAAAAATAACACGCAAGCAAAGGACGTGCGTTTGGAATAGGCTGTGTGTGTGCGTTTGTGTGTGTGTGTGTGTGTGTGTGTGTGTGTGTGTGTGTAGTTTCTTCCCTATTTTTTTCTTTCCCTTCCCGCCAGACAATTATGTATAACTTCACTGTGGGGAGACACATGGTGGTGAAGGCTTTTAAGACATTTTTTTTTTACCCCTTCAGTACGAGAGGTCATGCTAGAGCTAACTTAATCTTCTGAGGCCAGGGTGTATATTTAAAGTTTACTCTTGCCACCGATACCAGAGAGGGACTTCATCAATTGTTTTAGTTATTTAGTTCGAGCAGACACATGAATCAAACTTTGACCTTGCTCTGTAGACCAAAGACTGATTATTATCAAATTTAAATCCTTCCATTCTTGCCTGACCCTCAGCACTTCCACCAAGCTTGGTACAATTCATATCAAAACTTTGATTTCACCTTACTCTATGACCTTAGCGTTTGACAGTTCCCTTCTTACCTGACATTGAAATGATTATTCTCAAAACTGAAGCTTTTTAGTCTTGTAATTTTTAACCCCTCCACAAAGTTTGGACTAAATCGGGGGGAAAAATATCTTGCCGTTGCCTCGTGACCTTTACCTCCGACCTATTGTTCAAAAAAAAAATAAAGGTGTTTTCTTCATGGCTTACCCTCAAAGTTTCCACTCACTGTGGTTAAAATCACATAAAAACATTTTGATGCATTTTCTAATATACACACACAGGAGGAAAGGTCACTTTACCCTGTAACGTTATCTTTTACTGATTGTTCTCATTATTAAATCACCTACTTCTGCCTGACACTTAACCCTTCTTCCAAGTGAAGTCCAAAATGTATGAAAATTGTTTAAAGTTTATTTTGCTTGGGCAGTTATTGGTCTACCCTGTGCCTTTGGCTTTGTAAAAAAAAAAAAGTAGCTTTCTATGCTGGCCACTTCTCAAACCCTCTGCCAAGTTTACTTACAATAGCATAAAAACCTTGACTTATTTTGCGCGCGAACAGACACAGACAGACAGACAGACACACACACACACACACACACACACACACAATTCAAAACCTATCACCTGCTCTCGCTTCCTGAACAAGATGTGTAATCATGCTAGTAAGAAGTGCGAGAAGGCGTGGCATTGTACATAAATGTTGTCAACTTTGGTGATAATAGTCCCGCCGAAATGTTTGTACCTGCCCTGTCTTCAATGTGAACTGATGCCAGCGAGTTGCTGCATCACGACTGAAACTGATATTGGCGCAGCAAATCTGGGTCAATCACATGCATTCCCGTAACTCGTCAACCATCCAATTCACTTAACGAAAATGAACGAGACCTGAACTCTCGTCACCTGGCCAGTAAATGTGATGAAAATGTGAAAAAGCAAAATGATGAAGATGAAGCACATGGAATAGCAGCGACAGCAAGTAGCATATATATATATATATATATATATATAGATAGATAGATAGATAGATAGATAGATATAGATATCATCATCATCAGCCGTTTGAGTATCCACTGTATATATATATATATATATATATATATATATATATATAGAGAGAGAGAGAGAGAGAGAGAGAGAGAGAGAGAGAGAGAGAGATAGATATAGATATAGATAGATATAGATAGATAGATAGATATAGATATCATCATCATCAGCCGTTTGAGTATCCAGTGCAGGACCGGCCTATCCCGACCGAAGTTGGGACGATACAGCCAATGTATCTCTACCAGGTGGCTTAAGCTGTCTGGTAGGGATTGTATGGAGGGTGAGAAGTGCTTGTAACTGTAGTGTTGGAGTGGCTTTGGATGCGTGTGTAGTCTGTGAACCAAGTGTAATCGGCCCGCGCAAGCCGACTGGGTGCAAGCATACTTTACAGTAAGCGACATTGGTTCAACCACAGCACCCCTTCTGTTCGCCAATGCAGTATGTGGCCGGGTGAACACACCCAAAGTTTATTACCCTGGCGGGTCGCAAACCCTGGTCCACCCGTGTACGAAACGCACAATCTACCACACATATATATATATATATATATATATATATATATATATATATAGAGAGAGAGAGAGAGAGAGAGAGAGAGATAGATAGATAGATAGATATAGATATCATCATCATCATTGTTAGAGATTGAGTATAATTAGGTTTCTTTTTAGAAAATGCCAAATTATATATATATATATATATATATATATATATATATATATATATATATATATATATATATATATATATGTGGTAGATTGTGCGTTTCGTACACGGGTGGACCAGGGTTTGCGACCCGCCAGGGTAATAAACTTTGGGTGTGTTCACCCGGCCACATACTGCATTGGCGAACAGAAGGGGTGCTGTGGTTGAACCAATGTCGCTTACTGTAAAGTATGCTTGCACCCAGTCGGCTTGCGCGGGCCGATTACACTTGGTTCACAGACTACACACACATCCAAAGCCACTCCAACACTACAGTTACACTTACAAGCACTTCTCACCCTACATACAATCTCTACCAGACAGCCTAAGCCACTTGGTAGAGATACATTGGCTGTAACGTCCCGACTTCGGTCGGAATGGGCCGGTCCTGCAGTGGAATCTCAAACGGCTGATGATATATATATATATATATATATATATATATATATATATATATATATATATGATTTGGCATTTTCTAAAAAGAAACCTAATTATACTCAATCTCTAACAAACCTTTAAATAAACTTCTTTCTTAATCTCATTTTATATATTTCAACTCTTGTCTAGACTTAATTCGTTTGGGTAGTTTATTACTAAAAGGTTAGTTTGTGGAGCTAAAAAAATTAAGACAATTCTTAACCATGATTTAAAAAATTTTAATACACCTAACAAGAATAGTCTTCCTAATATTTTTCTCTATAATTTCATTATTTATATCTCTTCTATGCTTATTTGACAAAACATGCTACGTTATCGAATGAGAAGTCCTAACAATCAACTCATCCTTTAATTGTTGGAACATACATCTTCGACTGAATAATTTTAATATTCATAGGATTCGTTATATTCATTTCAGCTATAGTACTCTTCTATAGAGGAAGATATATAGAAGGAGATCCTAACGTAGATCGATTTATATACTTAGTTCTAGCTTTTGCACTATCCATAATATTCCTAATTATTACCCCTAGCTTAATTAGCATTCTCCTAGGATGAGATGACCTAGGATTAGTATCCTATGCTCTAATAATTTACTATCAAAACGAAAAATCCGCAAACGCCGGAATACTAATCGTTTTATCTAATCGAGTAGGAGACGTAGCAATCCTTTTAAGAATCGCCCTAATATTTATCGAAGGAGGCTGAAATTTCATTTTCCATGTATTCTACCTAGATGATAACTTCACATTATTAATAAAAAGACTTTTTGTTGTTGCAGCAATAACCAAAAGATCTCAAATTCCATTCTCCGCTTGACTTCCTGCTGCCATGGCTGCTCCAACGCCAGTCTCAGCACTGGTCCACTCTTCAACCCTTGTTACGGCTGGAGTGTACCTTCTCATCCGATTTAGACCCGCACTATCCGAAACAATCTTACCAACTCTCCTTCTATTTAGTTCTCTAACAATATTTATATCAGGACTCGGAGCTAATTTTGAATATGATTTTAAAAAAAATTATTGCCCTATCCACCCTTAGTCAACTTGGTGTAATATTAAGAATCTTATCCCTAGGATTCAAAGACCTTGCATTTTTCCATCCCCTTACTCACGCTCTATTCAAAGCTCTTCTATTCATATGTGCCGGAGCCATAATCCATAATGTAAAAGAATACCAAGACATTCGACTCATAGTAAGACAAGGAACTTATATACCCCTAACTTGTACGTGTATACACATAGCAAGACTAGCAATATGTGGAACCCCATTCCTGGCAGGATTCTATTCTAAACACCTCATTCTAGAAGTTGCTTTTATAAAATGAATCAATACTGTAATTTTATTCCTTTATATCTTCGGAACTATATTAACAGTATGTTACACCTTCCGCTTAATTTTCTACTCTATAACCGGAGAATTTAGCTTAGCCAGATTTAGAAATATTGATGACTCATCTTGTGTCATAACTTCTCGTATGCTAGCCCTTAGAAGAGGAGTCATTCTTAGTGGAGCTCTACTATCTTGATTAATTTTTCCTGAATTCTACGTCATTTGCCTTTCTCCCCTTATAAAAATTTTAGAACTAACAATCAGAATCCTCGGAGGCTTGATAGGCTACCTACTCAACATCATAAACGTGAACTTTAAGTTAAACTCGCTCAATTTTTACCCACTAGTAGTATTTTCAGGTTCTACATGATTCCTACCCTTCCTTTCCACCTTTAACCTATCCAAATCTAGCCTTAACTTAGGCCAAAACTACTCTAAAATAATTGATAAAGGATGATCCGAAAATGAAGGAGGTCAAGGAATCCTCCAAACATTTATATATATATATATATATATATATATATATATATATATATAAGAGAACGGAGGAAGGAAAAACAAATGAGTAAAAAAAAATAATCCATACACCAGATTACTGGTGTCCTCTGTTCATAAAATATCTGCAACAGTTAGACTTGAACAATTGTGGGTTGAAATTTGGAGGGAAACAACTCTGGGAAAGCGAGTTCCAGAGAGATGCAGTTCGGGGAATGAAAGAATTCTGATAGGCAGAAGTTCTGCAATATGGCTGAGTGACATTCCAGTCATGAGCGCTACCAGATGCCTGTGTAGCACGAGGGAAGGCATGGAGAGGTGGCACCATAGACGCAACTTCATCTGAGCATTTGCCAAAAAAATATCTGTAAAATAATGCAAGGGAGGCAACATTCCTTCTTACATGCAGGGGAGGTAGTTTATATGTAATGGCAGGGTTGTTAATGATTCTAACAGCTTTGTTCTGTATTTTGTCTAGTTGTCTTAATGCAACCTCTCCACAACCATTCCACAAGGGTGAGCAGTATTCAAGCTGAGAGCACACATGACTCTTATAAATTATAGCTAACTGCTCATCGGCCAAGAAGTTACGGACTCTGTACAATAATCTTTTCTTTGAGGCGGTTTTAGCAAGTGATCTGACATGAGAGGTCCAGCTGAGGGCACTGTTAAGTGAGACACCAAGAATTTCAATACTTTTGGAGATGGGAATATTAGTAGCACTGAAGGTAATGTACGAATCTGGCAATATCTGTCTATTAGTAAACTGTATATATTTAGTTTTACTAGCATTAAAAGAGACAAGGTTGTTTTGTCCCCATTCACTGATTGTAGATAGATCTTGATTTATGGAGATGGCTGTACTGAGTTAAGAGGTAGAGATATTAGACTTTGTAAATGGCTGTCTGAATGTGAATGAACTATGTAGTGTTGAGTCATCTGCATATGAGTGAATGGGATTGTGGGTGACAGATAAGAGATCATTAATATGAACCAGAAATAGGGTTGGCACCATAACTGATCCCTGCGGCACACCAGCGTTAATTGAGTGGAAATTGAAATATACATCATCTACTTTTACTCTTATTTTCCTGTCACTAAGATATGAAAAAATCAAAGGAACAAAAGACGTTAGTCCATAGCAAAGGAGTTTGGACAGCAGGGAACGGTGCCATACTCTGTCGAAAGCTTTAGAGATATCAAGAGCTACTGCATGAGTTTCTCCAAAATGATCAATTGATTGATGGATGGTATGAGTTAAGAGATTAAGTATGTCAATGGTGGAACTTTCGTGGCGAAAACCATATTGTCTTTCACTAATTAAGTTGTTAGATTCAAGATGTTTAACAATGTGTTTATTAATTAAAGTTTCAAATACCTTACCAAGAGAAGATGTGACAGCTATTGGTCTGTAATTGGAGGGGTCAGACGAACTTCCTTTCTTCGGAACTGGGTGGATATTGGCTTCTTTCCATGAATTTGGGAATAAAGAAGTACGTATGCATAGTCTGAATAATTTAGCTAGGACAGAGGCAAATTCAGGGGAACACTTTTTCAAAACAATTGGCGGAATTCCATCTAGGCCTGGAGCTTTGTTAGTGGGTAAGATGTCTAGGATGGATTTTACGTATCTTGTCTGTATTTTAAGTGGGACAATTTCGAGAGAATCAAGTTCCAGTACTGGGA
This sequence comes from Coenobita brevimanus, assembly GCF_032717465.1. Taxonomy (NCBI): domain Eukaryota; kingdom Metazoa; phylum Arthropoda; class Malacostraca; order Decapoda; family Coenobitidae; genus Coenobita; species Coenobita brevimanus. The sequence goes on from NC_137055.1 coordinate 19,120,605, forward strand.
CATTCTGGCTGGTATCGTCTATGGTAGAGTTTCTGGCAAAGGTACTGGCAAAGATATCTGCTTTCCCACGTGGGTCATTTGTAATGTTGCCATCTGAAGATTTTAGTGGGGGAATGAAAGATGACTTGTTAAAGTTATTATTGAAAGAATTAAGAGTTGACCAGAATATTCTATTGTCATTAGGGTTGTTAATGAGTCCAGAAGTACAGCAGTGTGTGATTGAATGGAAGGAGGTGTCATCGAGACTGATGTGGGTGAAAGCGAAGTTTGAACATGAGTTGTGGGTGTTTGTGAGTGTATATGGGCCTGGTAATGAAAGGGATGAAGAAGAGAGGGAGTCTTTCTGGAATGATTGATTGATTGATTGATTGATTGAAAATAATTACAATCTGGCAGCGCAACTGCCAGGGTCATATGCCGCCGGATGACAAAGTAGAAGACACGGCAAAATAAAAAGTGCCTATTCAAAATAAAGTTACTATCTGTTAGTAGGAATAAAACACTAAAAATAATAAAAGAATAATTTATAAAATAACAATTACTTATAAAAGTGGAAGGAGGCCCGCCTCCTGAAGAAAACTAAAAACATCAGTAAAATCGTTAGAGGCCTCACCAAGCATCGAACACAAACAGTAGGCACCATCTGCTCCCCCATGCCTATGAAGGAACCTCTGACGCAGGCCCCCCAGACTCGGACACTCGACCAGCAAGTGACGGACAGTAAGGGGAACAAGGCAGTCATCACAGTACGGTTGAGTTTCACCACACATGAGGAACCCATGTGTAAGCCGAGAATGCCCAATGCGAAGCCTAGCAAGAGCCACCTCCAGTCGCCGAGACATAGAGGGAAGAACCCTTGGCACAACCACTCTCTGAAAGGTTTCTTTTAGTTTATTATGAGAAACACCATCCCAGTGTCTCTGCCAACATGTATGAATTGCATACCGCAAGTAAGGTGTTACATCAGAAACAGGAAGTGGGTAGTCAGCTGGGGGCTGTTGAGAAGACGCAGCTTTAGCTAAAGTATCTGCCCTCTCATTCCCCACCACACCAACATGTGCAGGAACCCAACAGAAGTCTACACGGCAGCCACGGCGGCCAAGAAGAAAAAGCCTCTCTAAAATTGATAAAACCAATGGATGGGATGCATTAAAAGACTTCAGTGCAGACAAAGCACTACGCGAGTCGCTATAAATCACAAAAACGGATTGGGGGAGAGTAAAAATGATTTTAAGAGCATACAAAATTGCAGTCAGTTCTGCTGTATACACTGAAGTAATGCCAGGAAGGCTACCGTCCTTAGTAAAGGAAGGGAAGACAACACCAAATCCTACTCCAGTATCAGTCTTAGACCCGTCAGTATAGACGGGGACAGAACCCTCGTGAATGGAGGCATGTTCTAAAAAGAGAGAGAGGGACACCTGAGAGGGAAGTGAGCCCTTTTTTCCAACAACGGACCTACAGAATGTCACGCGAGGGATTAGCCAAGAACCCACCCTTGGGATCCGATGTGGACAAATTGCCAGTCTCGGGAGAGAGAGGGCTAACATAACAGACCGGACCCTGTAACCAAATGGCTTTGGGAAATTAGGACGGGTCTCAAAAACAGAAGATCGGGAATCCTGTGAGACAATGGCACAAGAAAATGAGTCTGGAATGCGGTGAAGACGATACCAACACCTCATCATTAGCAACTGGCGTCGCAAGTCCAAGGGGAGTACACCAGCATCTACCAACAAACTTGGAATTGGGGATGATCTGAATGCCCCGGTTGCTAGACGAACACCAGCATGATGCACAGAATTTAACAACCGGAGGCGGGCATCTGTTGCAGAGGAGTAGACCTCACACCCATATTCAACTTTAGGAAGAATAAGAGACCTATGCAAGAGGAGGAGGGTCTGACGGTCAGCACCCCAAGAGGTATGAGCTAAAACCCTCAAAAGACTCAAAGCTTTAAGACAAGCCACCTTAACAGAACGAATATGAGGAACCCAGGTTAATCTTCTATCAAACAGAAGACCCAGAAACCGCGTCTCTTCCACACAGGATATTCTTCTACCATAGAGATACAAGTCAGGGTCTGGGTGGACTCCTCGAAGATGACAAAAATGTATAGCCACTGTCTTTGCTGAAGAAAAATGGAAACCGCGTGTTTCTGCCCAGTCAGAAATTCTATTGAGAGCCAGCTGCAACTTCCTCTCTATCAGAGACATTCTATACGCAGTGAAAGAAATCGAGAGGTCATCGACATACAGTGATCCTCGTACACCATCAGGAAGTACACTGATGACGCTGTTAATGGCTACAGCAAACAGAGTAACACTAAGGATACTCCCCTGTGGTACTCCATCTTCTAGTGCTCGGGCATTAGAAAGCACTCCTCCCACTCGCACCCTTAAAATTCGGTTAGATAAAAACTGTTGAATAAAAACAGGTAAGCGCCCACGAAGACCAAACTCATGAAGAGAGAGTAAAATACCATGACGCCATGCAGTGTCATATGCCTTTTCCAGATCAAAGAAGACCGTGACCTGGTGTTGGTTAGTGGAAAAAGCCTCACAGACAGAAGATTCCAAGGACAGTAATGCATCAGAGGTAGATCGCATTTTTCGAAAACCATACTGGGCAGGGGATAAGAAGTCACCTCTCTCTAAAAACCACACAAGCCTAACATTGACCATCTTTTCCAAAACTTTACCTATACAAGACGTCAAAGAAATAGGTCGATAATTTGTCGCCTGTAGGTGGTCCTTACCTGGTTTGGGGATGGGGATAACTACAGCAACACCCCAAGAAGCCGGAAACTCCCCAGAACACCAGATCTTATTAAACAGTGAAAGCAAAAACAACAGGGACTCATCAGACAAGTGGCGTAAAAAGGCATAAGGAATATCATCAAAACCAGGAGAGGAATCATGGCACTGCGACAGAGCTGACTGGAGTTCAGAAATTGAAAATGGAACATTGTAAGGCTCTCCCCCAGCAGAGGCAAAACTGAGACCACGAGATTCTAGGCGCCGACGGTGGCAAGCCGAAGGCGTATCTGCATCCTTCTTTGACACACTGGCAAAATGGTCGGCAAGCAATTCTGCAACAGCAAATGGATCAGCCACAGTTCCACCTGGTGCAGATAAAACAGGAGGGGATGATACAGTAAATTTACCTGAAATTTTCTTTACCCGGTTCCACACCTGGGTGACGGAAGTCCTTGAATTGATGGAGGAAACATAACCCTTCCAGGACGAACGCCTGGCCTCCTTTAAGATCCGCCTCATATGGGCTCGTGCCCTCTGATACGCCACCAAATACTGAGGATCCCTACGGTGACGACGAAGTCGTGAGAAGGCGACTCATTTGGCTCTCACTGCAGAACTACACTCTGAGTTCCAACAAGGAACCGGACTTTTAGGAAACTGACCCTTTGTTTTTGGAATAGATAATAGGGCTGCTGAGTGCAGCACGGTATTGAAATATGACACAGCCTCCGTAAGACAGCCAAACTCATTGACAGAAAGGGAAATGGAACTTAATTCTCTAAAATATGGCCAGTCAGCCTTATCCAGAAGCCAACAAGGAAGACGTGGCTGAGGTCCACCTGCACTAGCAGTTAAGAGTAACGGAAAATGGTCGCTGCCATACAGGTCTGGCAACACATCCCAGTTAAAATCTAAAAGAGCATCAGCTGAACATAAGGAAAAATCAATGGCAGTAAAAGTTCCTGTCTGGCTATGGAAATAAGTCATTATATTGGAGTTTAAAATGCCTAACTCCTCATCTTCCACTAAAGAGGCCAGCATAACACCCCGAGGGTTGGCCTCACTGTTTCCCCATAGTGGATGGTGACCATTCATATCGCCTAGTAACAGAAAGGGAGAAGGAAGGCAATGAATAAGGCGTTCCAGATCCGCCCTTTCAACAGTTGCACTAGGAGGTAGATAAAGACTGCAAACTGTATACTGCCGACGTAAAAACATTCGGACAGCAACTGCCTGCAAGGGACTGGAAATATCCAGATGACTATATGGAATATCCTGGCGAAGGAAGATAGCAGCACCTCCATGACGACCTTGACCCAGCACAGGATCAGAATAAAAAGCATTGTAGCCAGAAGGACCAGCAGGAGCAGTATCACCAACCATGGTCTCCTGGATACACATGCATAGCGGAGTAAATTGAGAAACAAGATGACACAGTTCCTCATAGTTTGCACGTAAACCCCGACAATTCCACTGGATGATAGAACCCATAGTGGAGGGGAAAATGATTAAGTGCGGGACTGTACCCCTCCTGACATGCGAGTGGGTTTGGAATGATGCTTAGGAAGGCCCTTGGTAAGAGACTGTCCAGCACCAGGAACCCGCGCTTTATGTCGAACATCCGTGGGCAAACGTGAGGACGTGGAAGAGGAAAGTTTTACAACACACTTCCTTTGAGGTGGATTAACATTCAGTTTGGATAGATGCTTGGAGGCCGCCTTGGGTAATGTGGGACGGCCAGTGCTACCATTAGAAGCTCCAGAAGTGGAAACAGAGTCAACAGGATTAGAACCCTGCAAGGTTGACATTGTGCTTTTCAGAACGGACGCATCAGCGGTCTGTCCAACACCATCCCCAGGTGGGGACCTGACTACAGGTGAACCACCAGCAGCAGCTTCCATTTGGCTAGACCTCTCAGCCTCTGAGGCAGAGGGAACAGTCGAGAGGTTGATACAAGGTTCAACAACAGAAACCTTAGGTGGCCGGCTTTCAGGCTCTGAGGACTCTGACGAATTACGATGACGTTTGCCGGATACAGAAGGAGCCTCATTCATACTGGACAAGGGGGGACGAGTCTCGTCAGCGTGTACATCTGCCACCACCACAGAAGTACGCGAACCATCAGCCACTGAAGTGGAGGCAGAAACAGTTGGAGCAGTGGGTGGATGAGCATTAGTCACACACTTATCAGTAATTCCAGGGTTAACAACATCCGTCAAATCAGTAGTTGGGGAAGTGGTCGCTGTAAAGGGTCGTGGCAACTTCTGGGACACAGAACGACGTACAGGTGCCCCAGAAAGGACAGAAGCATAAGTAACTCCAGGCCGAAAGAAAAGAGTCTGGGCCCTCCTCTTTGCTTCTGGAAAGGGAACCTTCTCACGTGCACGAATGGATAAGATCTCCTTTTCAAGGCAGTATCTTGGACAGCTTTTTGAAAACAGCATGAGGACCTCCACAGTGATAACATTTAATGGGTCCTGTACAGTCGCTGGTATGGCTTGATCCACCACAAGAGACACAAACACCAGGAAGTCCAGCTTGTGCACGACGGCAATATTTGCCGACATGGCCATATCCCTGACAGTGGAAACACCGCCTTGGGGTGGGCACATATGGCTTCACAGGAAGTGACAGCCAAGCCAGCTTCACAGATTTAGGTAGCATTAACCTATCAAATGTCAGGAACAATGTCGGTGTTGGGGTCAAAATTCCTTCGATTTTCTTCTGTACACGTTCGACCTTCACCACGCCTGACGACTGCATTTCCTCCAACAACCTGGCCTCTGAGTATCGAAGAAGGTCACGAGAAAAGATCACTCCTTTACACTGGTTGAAAGTACTGTGTGGAGTGCATGAAACATCTAATCCAGAAACAGAGGTCAAATTCAACAATTGCATGCTCTCTTCAGGCGACGATACTTCAATGAGGATGCTTCCATCGCCCTGGGATGATATTCGGGGTTCTCTGCCACAAACTGAAATAATTGAACGGTGCAATTCAAATATGTCAGTATCCAACACAGATCCACCTCTGGAGGATCTGAGCACTAGATACTTGACAAATGACTTAGGCTCTGTGTCATCTGAGCTGAACCCAAGAGCCGAACCAACCCAACGTGGCCTCCTCCCAGTCCCAGTTGAACGCTGGGGCATAGGAGGAAAGCCACCACAGGCCTGAAAAGGCTCCAGGGTAGCTATGAGGGTGGTGCAACCTGAAGTATGTCCTGGAACAGAGGCCGTGTCGTCAACAACATTTTTGTCAATACTTGCCATATGGTCTGCTATAATCTTCATTCCCCCACCCCCCCACCCACCATGGAGTCCAACAAGGGAAGGCCATATGTCAGGGACAGAGCCACTGACGACCCCAGGGGTAGCAGAGGAGTATACGCAGGTAACCACTGGGGGACCCGGACAAGGGTGACTCCAGGACGATAGGAGCCACCAGGCCCCCCAGTGCCCACTTGACCCTAGCCAACGCATGACCAGCCGATTGACCTGGTCGGGCCCAACCAGGCCGCCCGTCTAGCCAGAATAAGGGACCAAAGAGGTGTATTGCTAGCTGCAGGGCGCATCGTGCAGCATCGCTCAACCTCCAGGACTCCCGTCTCCTAGCATTACAGGACGCCACGCACGGCAAACATGTGGGGAGGTAACAGTCCCGCCCTAGGTGGCAAATGGGCAGGGACTAACATCACCAGCAGACCTCCTCCACCAGTGATGTAGGGGGTGCTTGGTCCACGAGGCCGACAAATGCCGAACCCTACAGAGGTAGGCATGCCTCCAAAGTAGGTGGCACCGCCAACCACGCTTCAAGCCCCGCCACCACGTCAAGGTGACCCCCCTCAGCGGGGCTTTCTGGAATGATGTTGATGAGTGTCTGCAGAGTTTTGGAGCGAATGTGAATGTGGTAATGAAGGGAGATCTGAATGCTAGAGTGGGAAATGTAGCAGTTGAAGGTGTAGTTGGTATGCATGGTGTGCCTGGAAGAAATGAAAATGGGGAACGAATGATAGGGATGTATGTTGAGCGAGAGATGGTGATTGGAAATATGCTGTTTGAGAAGAAAGATATAAGTATACATGGGTGAGACAGGAGGGTGGAATGGTTGTGGATAAAGCATTGATGGACTATGTGGTTGTGTCCAGAAATGTAATAGGAGGATTGTTGGTTGCGAGAGTTCTGAGAGAGAGGGTGGAGGTATGTCTGACCACTACCTGGTGGAGGGAAGTTTAAAGTAGTTAAGACATGGGTGAGAGCTAGGAGGGTTAGGTGTGGCAGGTAGGTTTTGAAAGTGAGTGAGTTGGATAAAAGAGAGAAAATGATAAAGTATCTATCTATCTATATCTATATACCTAGGCTGCTTCCCCCAAGGAAAGGGAGGTAGCCGAGACAGGACGACTCACTCTCCATTTACTCATCCATTCAAACACATTCATTCGCATCTTAGCTCCAAAGGGGAGAACGGACAGATCCTCACCGCATCACACCGCACAAGGGTCAACTGCGCAATGCAATCAGTGACATCCGCAGCAGGGCCCGACAGCAGAACTGGTTTACCCCTGCCACATCATAACAGATCCATCCCCTTACCGCACCTGACCTGACTAGCTGATCAGACCAAATGCGGGAGAATATCCCCTCAGGGCTGCGTCATCATTTATTCATTCACAATTTCTCTCCATTTATTTCTGTCACACACAGCCACTCTTCCTTGCTCAACAGACATCCCTCTGGCATCCAGTGCTCTCTTCACACTGTCCATCCATCCTATTCGTGGTCTTCCTCTCAGCCTTACACCTCTCACATCAGATCTAGTTATCTTTTTCACCAATCGCTCATTATCCATTCTCTCCATATGCCCAAACCATTGCAACACCCTCTGCACAACTCTACCAGCCATCTCCCGAACAACTCCAGTTCTCCTTTGCACTTCATCATTTCGCACTCGATCAATACCCGTCACTCCACACATACTCCTCAGACATCTCATCTCCATTACATTCAAACTTTTCCTCTCTGCTACACCCATATTCCATGTTTCAACCCCATATAATGCAGTCGGTACCACAACACCCTCATACAGCCTTCTCTTTACATCCATTCTAAGCGAACGACATTTAAACACTTTTTTCATTCCTCCCAGCACCTTTCCTACTTCATTTATTCTAAACTTCACTTCTGCATCTATTCTTCCATCCACAGCAACATGTGACCCTAGATATTTAAAACAATCTACCTCCTCAAGCAACTCACCATTCAAAACTATATTCATCCCCCTACCATCTATCAACCTCGTACACTTCATCACTTTACTCTTATTCTCATTTACTTTCAATTTCCTCCTTTCACACACCCTTCCAAACTCCTCTACCAACTGTCTCAATCTCTCCTCTGAATCAGTCACCAGTGCAGTATCATCTGCAAACAGCAGCTGCTTCAGATTCCACTCTCCTCCATCAACATTTACCAGACTCAGACCACCTAAAACTCTTGCATTCACCTCCCTTACAACACCATCTATGTAAATGTTAAACAACCAAGGCGACATCACACATCCCTGTCGCAGCCCCACTCTCACGGGAAACCAATCACTCACAGCATTTCCCACTCTTACACACGCTCTACTATTTACATAAAAACTTTTCACCCCTTTTAGTAACCTACCATCAAGTCCATACAATCTTAAAACAGTCCACAAAGCCTCTCTATCAATTCTATCATAAGCTTTCTCTAAATCCATAAATGCCCAAAACACATCCTTGCCTTTCGCTAAATACTTTTCACACACTTGTCTCACAGCAAACACCTGATCAACGCATCCCCTCCCTCTCCTAAAGCCACACTGCTCATCACTAATCACTCCCTCTGTACCCTCTCTAACTCTCATAATTAACACTCTACCATACACTTTACCTACAACACTCAACAGACTTATACCCCTAAAGCTAGTACATTCATACTTATCACCCTTGCCTTTATACAACGGGACCACACAAGCACTTGCCCAGTCAAATGGCACCATACCTTTCTCAAAGCACACATTCAACAATCTTACTAACCAGTCAACAATAGTCACTCCACCACCCTTCAGGCATTCCACAGCACACCCATCCATACCTGCAGCTTTCCCTGTTTTCATTTCCTTTACTGCCTTCTCCACTTCCTCCTTCGTGATCAAAGAATCATTTAACTCTCCCAACAGATTTATTCCTTGCACCCTTCTATCCGCCACAATCTCAGCCACCCTTTCCTCCTCTACATTTAATAATCTTTCAAAATACTCTGCCCATCTCTTCCTTACTGCATCCATCTCAATTAACATCCTTCCATCCTCTGCTTTTACTCGTTCTTCCTTCCCAGACTCTCCCTTTCGCACCCTTTTCACCTCCTTCCAAAACATTTTCTTATTCTGTTGAAAATTCTGTCAGCCGCCTACCCACCTCATCTGCTGCCACTTTAGCATCACGCACAGCCCTTCTCGCTCTATTCCTCTTTTCCTTATACCTTTCATATGACATCTCATCCTTCTTCTGCAGCCACACTTCATATGCACGTCTCTTCTCAGCCACAGCCATACTTACTTCCTCGCACCACCATTCACTTCCTTTTCTTACACCACCACCCACACGTCTCACACCACACACCTCTTCTGCATGCCCCACCACAGCACTCTTAAACAACTGCCATTCCTCCTCCACGCTGCCATTTTCCTGATCTTTCACTGCGTTCCACTCATCTTTCAATTTCTCCTGATACTCTATCTTTTTCTCTTTTATCCAACTCACTCACTTTCAAAACCTCCCTGCCACACCTAACCCTCCTAGCTCTCACCCATCTCTTACCTACTCTTAACTTTCCCTCCACCAGGTAGTGGTCAGACATACCTCCACCCTCCCCTCTCAGAACTCTCACATCCAATAATCTTCCTATTACATTCCTAGACACAACCACATAGTCCATCAAGGCTCTATCAACAACCCTTCCACCCTCCTGTCTCACCCATGTATACTTATAAATATCTTTCTTCTCAAACAGCGTATTCCCAATCACCATCTCTCGCTCAACACACATCGCTATCATTCGTTCCCCATTTTCATTTCTTCCAGGCACACCATGCATACCAACTACACCTTCAACTGCTACATATCCCACTCTAGCATTCAGATCTCCCATCATTACCACATTCACATTCACTCCAAAACTCTGCAGACACTCATCAACATCATTCCAGAAAGACTCCCTCTCTTGTTCATCTCTTTCACTACCAGGCCCATATGCACTCACAAACACCCACAACTCACGTTCAAATTTCGCTTTCACCCACATCAGTCTCGATGACACCTCCTTCCATTCAATCACACTGCTGTACTTCCGGACTCACTAACAAGGCCACACCTTCTCTTGCCCTTCCTCTATCAACACCTGACAATCTTCCATTCACACTTCCAAACATAGATTCCCCCTTCCCTTTCATCTTGGTTTCACTCAAAGCTAACACATCCAACTTTCTTCTCACAACAATTCTCCCAATCTCCTCCCTTTTAGCCTCCATTGTACTACATCCAAGCACATTCATAGACCCAATCTTCAGGGTACGGGGATAACTCCATCCCCCATCCCTTTCTCTGGCCTGTCTCTTTTTAGGAACTAAAAAACAGAGGAGGGGGTCCCTAGTCCCCTCACCCCGCCCCTTTCAGTCGCCTTTTACGACACGCAGGGAATACGGTGGCAGTATTCTTCCTAACACAACCTGGCCGCAGAGTAGTAGTACCACCCCATAGTGCGGCCAGGTTGTGTCCCCCCCGCCACAGGGGTAAAGTATCAGGAGAAATTGAAAGATGAGTGGAATGCGGTGAAAGATCAGGAAAATAGCAGTGTGGTGGAGGAATGGCAGATGTTTAAGAGTGCTGTGGTGGGGCATGCAGAAGGGGTGTGTGGTGTGAGACGTGTGAGTGGTGGTGTAAGAAAAGGAAGTGAATGGTGGTGCGAGGAAATAAGTATGGCTGTGGCTGATAAGAGACGTTCATATGAAGTGTGGCTGCAAAGGAAGGATGAGGTGTCATATGAGAGGTATAAGGAAAAGAGGAATAGGGCGAGAAGGGCTGTGCGTGATGCTAAAGTGGCAGCAGATGAGAGGTGGGGTAGGCAGCTGACTGAGAATTTTCAACAGAATAAGAAAATTTTCTGGAAGGAAGTTAAAAAGGTGCTAAAGAGAGAGTCTGGGAAGGAAGAGCGAGTAAAAGCAGAGGATGGAAGGATGTAAATTGAGATGGATGCAGTAAGGAAGAGATGGGCAGAGTATTTTGACTGTTAAATGTAGAGGAGGAAAGAGTGGCTGAGATTATGGCGGATGGAAGGGTGCAAGGAATAAATGTGTTGGGAGAGTTGAATGATTCTTTGATCACGAAGGAGGAAGTGGAGAAGGCAGTATAGGAGATGAAAACAGGGAAAGCTGCAGGTATGGATGGGTGTGCTGTGGAATGCCTGAAGGATGGTGGAGTGACTATTGTTGACTGGTTAGTAAGACTGCTGAATATGTGCTTTGTGAAAGGTATGGTGCCAGTTGACTGGGCAAGTGCTTGCATGGTCCCGTTGTATAAAGCCAAGGGGTATAAGTCTGTTGAGTGTTGTAGGTAAGGTGCATGGTAGAGTGTTAATTATGAGAGCTAGAAAGGGTACAGAGGGAGTGATTGGTGTTGAGCAGTGTGGCTTTAGGAGAGGGATGGGATGCGTGGATCAGGTGTTCCCTGTGAGACAAGTGTGTGAAAAGTATTCAGCGAAAGGCAAGGATGTGTTTTAGGCATTCATGGATTTAGAGAAAGCGTATGATAGAATTGATAGGGAGGCTTTGTGGACTGTTTTAAGATTGTATGGACTTGATGGTAGGTTACTAAAAGGGATGAAAAGTTTTTATGTAAATAGTAGAGCGTGTGTAAGAGTGGAAAATGCTGTGAGTGATTCGTTTCCCGTGAGAGTGGGGCTGCAACAGGGATGTGTGATGTCACCTTGGGTGTTTAATATTCATATGGTTGGTGTTGTAAGGGAGGTGAATGCAAGAGTTTTAGGTGGAGGTCTGAGTCTGGTGAATGTTGATGGTGGAGAGTGGAATCTGAAGCAGCTGCTGTTTGCAGATGATACTGCACTGGTGGCTGATTCAGAGGAGAGATTGAGACAGTTGGCAGAGGAGTTTGGAAGGGTGTGTGATAGGAAGAAATTGAAAGTAAATGAGAATAAGAGTAAAGTGATGAAGTGTACGAGGTTTGTAGATGGTAGAAGGATGAATATAGTTCTGAATGGTCAGTTGCTTGAGGAGGTAGAGTGTTTTAAATATTTAGGGTCACATGTTGCTGTGGATGGAAGAATAGATGTAGAAGTGAAGTTTAGAATGAATGAAGTAGGTAAGATGCTGGGAGGAATGAAAAAAGTGTTTAGATGTCGTTCACGTAGAATGGATGTGAAGAGAAGGCTGTATGAGGGTGTTGTGGTACTGACTGTGTTATATGGGACTGAAACATGGAATATGGTTGTAGCAGAGAGGAAAAGTTTGAATGTAATGGAGATGAGGTGTCTGAGGAGTATGTGTGGAGTGACGCGTATGGATCGAGTGCGAAATGATAAAGTGCGAAGGAGAACTGGACTTGTTCGGGAGATGGCTGGTAGAGTTGAGCAGAGGGTGTTGTGATGGTTTGGGCATATGGAGAGAATGGATAATGAGCGATTGGTGAAAAAGATAACTAGATCTGATGTGAGAGGTGTAAGGCTGAGAGGGAAACCATGAATAGGATGGATGGGCAGTGTGAAGAAAGCGCCAATGCGAGAGGGATGTCTGTTGAGCAAGGAAGAGTGGCTGTTTGTGACAGAAATAAATGGAGAGAAATTGTGAATGAATAAATGATGATGCAGCTCTGAAGGGATATTCTTCCGCATTCAGTCTCATCTGCTAGTCAGGTCAGGACCGGGTAAGGGGATCGGTCTATTATGATGTGACAGGGGTAAACCAGCTCTGCTGTCGGGCCCTGCTGCAGATGTCACTGATTGCACTGCGCAGTTGACCTTTGTCCAGTGTGGTGCGGTGAGGATCTGTCCCTTCTCCTCTTTGGGGCTAATATGCGAATGAATGTGTTTGAATGGATGAGTAAATGGGGAGTGTATCGTCCTGTCTCGGCTACCTCCCTTTCCTTGGGGAAGCAGCCTAGGTATATAGGTAGATTAGCATTAGCAGGGTCGTCTGCATCATAAAAGTGGAGACGGCTGAGAATTTGCTGGAATCGATTACGACCCATTACCCTACCAAAGAAAGGTGTGCTGGTCATTAGGTCCGTGGACCCATATGCAGGAATTTGATTTTTTCGTACTACACCCATCAAGAGAACCAGGGCCAAAAATATGAACATCTCACCTAGGATTACCGGAGAGTCATATTGTTGGGAGTGCCTGCTCATTGTACCTTGGCTCTGGCTGCTTGCAATTAAGTTTGTTTGCTCCACTATGCGGCCCACAATCTCCTTCCCAAAGAACAGGTGGAAGAAATCCACCCTGGTGGAGCCCACATGGATACCTGGAACCTTGCTGCCAGACTGCCACTCCTCAGTGAAGGGATGAATGATGGGAATGAAATCATTCCCATCTTCCCAGTCAAATGACACACTACCATCTCCAGCCTCGTCCCCATTATCGCCTTCTTCAGGGTGGGGAGGGGAGGGTGGTGGGGGAGGTTGGGGAGGTGGAAACCAGTGCCTTACCCCACTCTCACTCCTCTTCCCTCTCCCTTTTCCTTTCCCCTTTCCCTTCCCTTTCCTTCCTTTCCCTACATCATGGGGCTGTGGGGAGGAAGTGAGGGAATATTGTGGGGCAAAAGACGTGGTAGGGAGAGGCTCCACCTCGTCTCCCCACTGCCCACGTACACCGTGAGTTCGTGCTGCCTCCCTCACACCAATTTCCCTTTCACCGCTCACTCCCGCCACACCACTTTCCCTTTCAGCCCTCACTCCCACCACACCACTTTCCCTTTCACCCCTCACTCCCGCCACACCACTCGCACCATCCCCAGACAACACAGAAGGACCATACCTGATTTTCCTTCTCGCCACACCTTCGGATCCTCGCGACGAAATTTTCTCCCTCCCCAACCACAAGGTACCATCACATCCTACACCATCGTCCTCATCCTCGTCCTCATCTGACTCTCTGTCTAGGGGCTGGAGAGAGGTCTGTGCATGTGAATGGGGTCCAGACTGGCCTTTCCTCGCCTTACAGTACGTCACATACTGCACTTTCCTCAGCGAAGGGACCTCCTCATCACTGCTGCTTGTTTCCTCCTCAGGCTGCACATAATCCCTATCCTCCACATCGCCATCCAGTGGAGAATCATTATCACCTGTGAAGGCATCCAGGGCAGATTGAATTTCGGCCTCAGAGAGACCTTTATATGCCATGTCTGACCTGGGTCACTGCTAACAGGTGAGTGGCCGAGACAAGGGGGCGAGCGGGTCATGCGGGATCTGGGAGCAGGCCCACCTGGTGGCAGTTAGGGGAAGCTTGCCTGCATATGCGTACCAAAAATCATGCGTGAAATTTGAAAATTGTGCAAATTACGGACCTTGCAATTGATGCACGTTTATATACGTCAACGGGACTCACAGTGACAAAACGTGTGAACATATATATATATATATACGTCAATGAACCTAAGCGGGTTAAAGGTCATCAAATGTGAAAAAGGATAAAACAGCTAAAATCATGATTATTGTCGCATGAAATGCTAAGGCTCCAAAGATTATTAAGCCAGGATCATGATTCATGGATGAAATGTTGCACTGGAGTACCCACACACAAAAATGACATTAATGTCAAAACTCAATTCCAGTCGCTAGCAGTGCCACCCAGAAGTTGTACCTCCAGTTGGTCATTCCACAAATTTCAAGTTCCCTTGCTCCACAGTGGGTGGATGGAATGAGTACTACAGGTGTGCTTCGTTCATGCGTGACCTATATCTGCCAGGTCATGGGTCGAAGGTCATCAAGTACAGAAAAAAAAAAAAGCACTAAAATTACGACCTTGCGTGTGCAAAATGCTAAGGCTCCAAAGATAGTTTAGCCGGGGCCGTGATTCTTGTGTGGAATGTTGCACTGGCATACCTCCATATCAAAGTAACTTTTAGTGTCAGAACTCACTTCTGATCGCTGACAAAGCTTGGTCCATTAACAGCTGGCCATCGTTGCCTACCGGCTTTTAAAAATAATAATAATAATAATAATAATAATAATATCATTATCAATATTATTATCAATAATGAAGATGATGATGATAATGATAATAATAAAAAAAAAAATCCCTTTGGAAAACTGTTTAACAATATTGACTTAGCAAAAATCTCATCTTGAACTTCATTATGTGTATCAGCAACACAATAACAGGCCTAGTTTAATACCCTAATGATAATCTTCTGGATTCATATACTACTGCATTTTATATTCACCCACATGTGGTCTCTTACATTTACATGTTATGCTATTTGTTTAGACATTTCCCCCATTGTGTTTTTCCATGTACAGCCATGAGCAAGAGTTCACCGACACTCCCCTGCCTGCGCTGTGTTCTGTCTACAGTAATTCTCATTCCTCTCTAAACGAGGAGAGGAGTATCATTTCCTCTCATGCTAATTCGTTGTGTGCTCCAGATGACTATCACAAAAATACTTCGCATAACACAGTCCATTGCCACAGCCGATAGTGACGTGCCAGTGAACTTTTGCTCATGGTTGTACAATGCACTGACTGTTGCCTCACAGTGTACACACACACACACACACACATCTATCTATCTATCTGTCTCTTTCTATCTGTTTATCTATGTTTATCATTCTCTCTCTCTCTCTCTCTCTCTCTCTCTCTCTCTCTCTCTATATATATATATATATATATATATCTATTCTATATATATATATATATATATATATATATACACATTTATACGAGACTGTTCCTTGCCTAGAATTCCAGTCCGTCAACATCCTTTTTCCTGATTCTCTACGTTGCGAAACTACTAGTAATTTTGAAATACACTTTAGTACAAAGATGATAAAATTTACACATAATGACATGAACAGTTTTTTGTGTTCCAAAGATAACATTACTCGGTATCGACAGTAGGCTATTACTGTCTTGTTATATATCACAATCTACTGGATCAATACTTATGTCCGCAAATGTACAGTACACTTTAATAAGGATTTTTTTTTTTTTTTTGTCAAACACTTACGAACCCTTTACACAAATCTTAGAAGAGTTTACTGGGTTCTCAGGTTCGTATTACTGGATTTCGAAAATCATTGCTCTCTCTCTCTCTCTCTCTCTCTCTCTCTCTGGATATTTCGCGTTGTTAAGTGTACCAGTCCTTATGTCCAGAACTGTACCTCGCCAGTTCCTTGCTAAATATATCTGTATTTTACGCTGAGCTTTCTGTTACCTTGCCCAGTCTTAGGTACATCCACATTAATGCAGATGGATAGACAGATATGTGTCTGTGGTGGAGGTATGTAGTGCGAAATCACGTGCACTTTTATGAGTTGTTTCTCGTAGTCTTAGAAAAAACAAAAGCATCGTATGTTCCACATTCTTAGCAATTTTTGTTTTTTTCGTTATATACCTCACACATTCCCTCAGTCACATTAAAAATTCTTCGCTCGAGGATTTATCCTTAGCTAAGTAAAATCGCCCACTCTGATTAAAAATTTAGGACCATATCTGTCTGTTTAAAAAAAAAAAATACAGAAGTGAGCCCAAACCCTTCATCCACCTCAGCCCCCGTGAGAAATATCGACCCCCTTAACCCTAGAGGGAGAATTCATTCGCATAACAAGGCGGAGGAAGGGAGTGGGAAGAAGAGCACTCATCGTCCCTCACCAAGGCCAACACCTTAAGCCAAAACTCCCACTTATTTGTATAGAATGAACAGAAGGAGGATGTTTTTAAAGGAGTCGAAAAAAGATGATAATGGTGATGATGATGATGATGATGATGATGATGATGAGAGAGAGAGAGAGAGAGAGACAGACAGAGAGTCCCTAGTGTTGTCGATAGGCATGATTCACAATCCTTATTTCCCTCGCAGTGATGATCGAAATAGTAAAACAAAGGGAACGAGGGATAGGCATAAAAATCAACGTTGTATCACATGTGTGTGGTTGTGGGAGGGGAGAGAGACTATCCCAACTTCACTGCCGCGTTAACGAGGCTAATTCGGCAGTAACATGCCCCGCCTCGATTCTCTGTCCAATTAGAATCTGATATCGCTATTCTTTCTCTGCCACGCAGGTATATGCAGGCAACACTGAGGACAGGGTTAAAATTATGCTAAGTAATGACAAGATACAACACTAGACCAGAATTCCAGAGAAATAAACCTGAAGGTCGGACTGCGGTACAAGGAGTGACTAAAAGAACAAAGATAGATTATTCCTATCTGTCTATCTGTTTATCTATCTCTAATATACAGATTAATAGATAGATGTGTGTGTGTGTGTGTGTGTGTGTGTGTGTGTGTGTGTGTGTGTGTGTGTGTGTTCACGTACTACAGTGTTGGCTCTACACCCATCATCCTGGTACAGTTCCTTATTACCATCCTTCTCCAGGCACTAAAGAATCTTTTCTCATCTTTTTTCTTTTTTCATACCATGGCCACATTACATAGCTTTTTGGTTCTCCCTTTGACCAGCTGCTAAATTATGCGCCTCTTCTTTTCAGTATCACAGCATCTAACTTCCTTGTGTGAACATGACTTTTAGTATTACACCCTACAAGTAAGCACCCTACAAGTTCTTTTCGTAAGCGCTGTCATACACGATCTTTTGAAATGAAAGTGTAAATTAACAGAATTTTTTTCACCTTTAGTATTCTTAGTGTCTATCCCATTTCACCATGCATTCCCTCATACCCTTAGGCTTGTCCAACTACTTGTCCATTCGAGTCTCCACTCCACTCAACACCACAATCTCTTCGCCCAGTTTTTGATACTACAAGTCATTCTTTACCTCACAACTCTTCTGTTACCTCTTGATATAGGCCAGCCTGGGAAAATTACTAAGGTGTGGTTGCCTCTCAAGACCATCCTTACCACTATTCTTGTCTTCACTCTTGTTACCTCCAGTACTCTCTGTATCCGTCGGTCAACAGTCATATTTCCTGTGGTGGATCCAGAAGGAGGGGATCCAAATAGTCTAGATCCCCCTATTCTTCATCCTAGCTAACCTTTACCCGCGTCACTTATACAGAGTTGTTGAGTGAATAACGGCCGTGCATGCTTGAAAATCTCTCAGTATATGAAAAAAAAATAAATAAATAAAATATTGATGAATGTTCTTACAGTTAACATCATCATCATCATCATCATCATCATCATCATCATCATCATCATCAGTAACAGTAGCAGCAGCAGCAGCAACAACAATAGCATCCTGAGTCGTTACACCGCAGGACGAAGGCTTCTCACATCTTTTTTCCACCCTGGCCTCCTGACTGTTAGCCTGTTCCTTCCGGTTCCAGCAAATCTCCAAATTTCATCATTCCATAAGGATTTCTGTGTGGCCCTGCCTACCACTTCACCTCTAGATTGCCACCCCGCTACCCTGATTTTCCATCAGTTATGTGTTCTGCAAAGGACATGTCCTGCCAACATCCATTTATGCGGTTTGACTGTAGTTAATTTTACTGTCCTGTATCGTTGCCTGTCCTCTTATCACGGAAGCTGTCTTTGATTTCTTCGTGTAACGCCTAATATTATATTTTCCAGTCCTCGAACACTGTCACGTGCACAAAGTAGCGTGGACAATCAGTCACACCATATGGGGGTGGAAGCAAAAGGCACAATAGTTAGTTTTGTACAATAATATATTCTTAGATCTATCTTACACACGAGAGCAAAAGAGGGGGAAACGGGTTCAAAATGCAGATTATCAAAGTTGAATGCGCAACGGTGCTACACAATACAATCAGTTAGTTAATAAGAACGAGGAAGATTACGTGAACGAATCTGACTGAACACAGAGCACCTTAACACATGAATAACTAGAGACTCAGAGCTAAACTAGAATCAAGACACTTGTACGGCAGTAGCGTACTCACAGTTGCAGATCAGGGACGAGGGCAGGGATGGCGCTTCGTAATTGGGATCGAAGAGTGATTATAGGTACATAAGAATATAAGAAGAGAGGATAACTACAGTAAGCCGGTTGGCCCAAGCTAGGCAGCTCCTAGAAGAGTAACTGAACTACTAGAATGAGATAAGGACAGCAAAGAAGAAGGCTCCCCCCAGCCCTCCAAACCCTCCAGCCGAAGCCGGCGGAAAAAGTCAGAAAGAACACCAGGCAGTATAGAAAAACTGGCGTGGACATTTTATTGGAGTGTGAAAGGGGAATAGAGACTATCGTAATGTAACCTGAAAAGGAAAAAGTATGAATTAGTATTGGGTTAAAGATTTTTTTTTCTATACCCACCCCTTATTTGTCTTATGTTTATCTAGCATGTGCTTGAAACTCTCAATGGAAGAGGCAGCAACTACTTTAGTAGGTAGCTTATACCATTCGTCTGTTTCTCTATTACCAAATCAATTTCTACCTATATCCTTATTGAAACGGAAATTTTCTAGTTTGAAACCAGTATCTCTAGTTCTATCCTGTATGCTCACTTTAAGTACCTTGCTAATATCTCCCTTATTTATACCCTTCAACCACTTAAATACCTCAATTAAGTCTCCCCTTACTCTACGCCTCTTTAGTGAGTGCAGACTTAGTCTTTTCAGTCTGTCTTCATATGACAGGTTCCGAACATCATGTATCATTTTTGTCATTCTTCTCTGTACATTTTCTAACGATTTAATATCCATTCTATAGTAAGGACACCCAAACTGTACCGCATAGTCTAAATGTGGCCTTACTACTGCTAGATAAACTTGCAGTATTGTTTTTGATGACTTATTGCTCACGCGTCACGAAATAAATCCTAGGACCCTATTTGCTTTATTTCTCGGATTAATACACTGTTGCCTTGGTTTGAGGTCGTTACTAGCCATAACTCCTAGACCTTTCTTGCATTCCGATTTTTCTAATTTCTTTGTTATCTAAGCTGTATTTAGTATCTCCAATGGTCTTGCCTACGTTAAGTACTTTACATTTTCAACGTTAAATTCCATTTGCCAAGTTTTAGACCATTTGGACAATATATCGAGGTCCTTTTGTAAGTTATGGCAATCGTCAGTCGAGTTAATGATACGCCCTATTTTTGTATCGTCAGCAAATTTGCTGATGCTGCTAGTGATTCTTAAGTCTAGATCATATATATATATATATATATATATATATATATATATATATATATATATAATAAGGGACCGAGTACTGAACCCTGTGGTACACCGCTAGTTACTAATCCCAAATCCGATTAAGTTCCATTTATTAATACTCTCTGCTTTCGTCCTTTCAGCCAGGATTCTATTCATTTTAAGATATCGCCGTCTATACCGTGTGCTCGGACCTTTCTAACTAACCTTTCGTGTGGGACCCTATCAAAAGCTTTACTAGAGTCCAGATAAATAACATCGTAAGCTTTATCGCTAAATACTTCTCATAGACAACCGAGAAGAATGACAAGTTTGTGAAGCAGGATCGTCCATGTATGAATCCGTGCTGTCTTTCGTTTATAAGATTAAATTTTTCTAAGTGTTCTCTAATCTTATTGCCAAAATTGACTAACATTTTTCCTACTATTGACGTTAGACTTATCGGACGAAAATTCGACTCAACTGATTTATCACCCTTTAAAGAATTGCACTAAGTTTGCGGTCTTCCACGCCTCTGGAACTTCTGAAATTAGAGTCATTAAATAACGTTAAAAGTGGCTGACATACTTCTTCTTTGGTTTCTTTTATAATTTTGGCGTATATATATATATATATATATATATATATATATATATATATATATATATATATATATATATATATATATATATATATACTGTATATCGTCCGGACCTGGTAATTTTTGAGGTTTTAACATTAATTCCTTTCAATACGTCCTCCTTACTAATGGTTATTTTACTAAAATTATTTTCCGTATTATCATCGCAAATATTTGCTGCTTGAAAGACCAGGTCTAGATTTTCCTTGGTAAATATAGATAAGAAAAAATTATTTAGGATGGGGCACACATCTTTATCTTCATTGGTAATGTCACCTGATTCTGTTCTGAGTGGTCCTAGCCTATCTTTATTTTTCGTGCAGTACAGGCTATAAATATATTTTCGGCACTTTACGGCACGATACATTATGCCACACCACACGAGATATTCTGAATCAACTCCTGAATTACGGTACGTGATTCTTATCTCTGGCCCTGTGTTGCTGATGTGTGTTGATTCGCCCGCTAATGATGAAATCCAGTGGGAGAGGGAGAGAGATACAGGAGTACCTACCACACCACATATTCACGCCGTCTGAAATGGTGATCGTTGCGAAGATTATCAGAGCAAGGGGTGCCGAAAAATTTTTTGAGAGGGTGTACATTATTTTGACAAAAACCTTTGGGGTTTTCTTTCGATTCACTAGCATCCTTAATTTCATAACTTCTCTTTGCTTTCCGTACCTCCCTCTTTACTTCTCTATTTAAAATCGCATACCGGTTACGTAAGTGTTCCTCTCCACGTTTTATTTTTTCTATATATTCCATTCCTTTGGCCTGTAAGATATTTTATTCTGTTGTTGAACCATTTTAATTCTGAGTTATTCGTTCTAAATGGTTTTGAAGGGATATATCTGCCTTGGCTTCCGTGTATTATATTTACTAACTCGTTTTATTTCTCACTGGCGGAACGTCTGCTTGGTACTGGACCCGAGTTAATCCTAGTCACTTGAACTACTCTCTCACCTATGACCTCACCTTCCCCAGAGACCTGGCACACATTCCCACCTGGTTCCTGCCTCTCACCTATGACCTGGGGTTCCCCACTGACCTGGCACTCCCTAAAATAGGTATTCTCCCTGTGGAATATCGTTCTAAAATAAGCTCTTAATCCAGCGAAATCTAGACGAAAATTAGGAGCGGTGGAGGTATTTTCAGTGAAACAGACATCCCAAATATATCTGAACTTAATTTCTTCATGATTGCTATTACCAAGTGGTCCACCAACCTCTATAATTATCACTAATGACATTTTCTTTATTAGCTAAAACCAAATCTAGTATATTATTACCTCTCGTGGGTTCCCTCATCTACTGATAAAGGAAATTATGCTGTATTACCTCTAGAAATTCCCCTGACTCTGCATCACCTGTCTGATTTCTCCAATCCATCCTTGGCAGATTAAGGTCCCCTGCAATTATTACCAATCCATAAAGTCATCATTAACTATAGCCTCAGACCAACTGAGAACTGGATCCATGATGGTAAGCATTGTTTTTACTTAAAAGTAGCCAAATAATAAATGCTGACACCACCCCTCCATTTTTACCTCATGCATTCCGATTTATCTATCAAACTTGCCAAGATGTGTGTGTGTGTGTGTGTGTGTGTGTGTGTGTGTGTGTGTTCCAAATCACTCCCTGTGTATTGAGAGCTCCAAAAAATGTAGTACAGGTTTCAGTCGTGATGAGAAGCCTAAATACAGTATTAGCAAACATGGGCAAATAAATGAGATTAAATGTTACTGCAGATAAAACGTATATTGTAAGTTTGCATGCAGTTTTTATGGGACCATTCAGTATGCTAGGTATCTTCACCTGCAATAACCCATGTGACTGCAAAATTGGGATGTTTATGGCCATTACAGTACACCTTTGTAGTCCGATGATCTAACGAATGGCTGAGTAACACATTACAGGGAAAACTGATTGTGAGCGGTGCCGCTTTTGTGTGAGGTCACACATTTACACGCTCATCGATTATTCACTGAACAACATTATCTCACATAACTGCAAGATGAAGACACCACAGCTACATCAAAGTATGCAAAAGCTTCCAGTCATTTTAAACACAATTGCTATTGATTCATGAATTGTTGGGAGATATATATCACCATTGCCTGTGATATTACTTATGTGATTGGTAAATGCAACATAACGAATATGAAATTATCATTACAAGGTGGAACGCTGATTTTTTGTATTTTTTATCTATTACAGTACTATTATTATTATTATTTTATTTTTTTAAATCCCAAGAACAGGCGCTTCAGCCTGTCACCGAGGCCCGGGGTGCGAGGATTTGTGATGTTGGTTGCTGACTGGCTGCTACTGGTGTTTAATAGGAAAAACCCATCTCTTCTGACGGGGTGGAACCACGTCACACGGATCGGCTGGCGGAAGCGTTAACCATCACGTCACCCACAATACTGTTTCACATACTTAATATATATGAACTATCAAAACAACTGCCGTGTTTGCATTGCAAGCACAGTGATCGACGTAATGATTAAGTGATGAGCCATGGGTTTATCATGAAAAAGAATACGTTTATAAATTTGTAATATATGTAAAGATGTGATCTTTTAGATTATTTTACTTATTGTTTTCAATACTTGCATTATCCAATACTTTCAAGAAGTTCCTTTGAAATTCTGTCGGCTAAAAATTTACTACTGAATATTGGGATGAACTCTGGCTGAGGTTCACTACGGAAGACGAGAGTTGATGATCCGAACTTTCTTCGAGCATGTACACACGAACAAACATATACACTGATGCTAGCTCCCGTTACCCACCTCTGGCAGCTGGGTGGCCCAGGTGGAAAGTTTGACGACTGTACTTTGCCAGCATGTGGTAGTTAATTCTGCCTTTCACTCTCCCTCATATTTCTCCACTTTCATATGCATCATCCCTCCTACTGACACCCATCTCCCAC
This sequence comes from Coenobita brevimanus, assembly GCF_032717465.1. Lineage (NCBI taxonomy): Eukaryota > Metazoa > Arthropoda > Malacostraca > Decapoda > Coenobitidae > Coenobita > Coenobita brevimanus. The sequence goes on from NC_137055.1 coordinate 19,144,257, forward strand.
TGGCACCTCGTCAGCATGGAAGTTAGAGTCTGCATCACATAGTGGGAGATTAGAGTTCCTCATGGGACGAGTGGATCCAGCATGTAGCTGCATCAAAATTAATTTATCCATCAATAAGTCAGTTGGTGAAACACCATTCTTTGTCATCTGTGGCTTTGACAAAAGACTACCTAATTCCTTATAGCAACCCAAACCTTATCTGATCTACAATCACGATGATTATGTAAGGGTTCACCTATCATATTATCAGAAAATTCTTAAGTATATGCAGGATAATCCAGTCCTCACAAATGCAGAAATGATACGTAAACAACAAGCCGCTGCCTCCGATGTTACCATCCAGGTAGGTGATTTAGTTTTTGCCCTAGATCACGAGCGAGATTCAAAACTAGATAGTAAATTCTTGGTTCCTTTCTGTGTCATATCTCATAAGGGCAATAAATTCGAAATAAAAGATGTGTCCAAAGCATAGACCACATGGGTGCATGGTGATCATCTCAAATGTGCGTCGAGGGGCATAGTATTGGAGGAGCCACTAGGAGAGGCCTCATCATTTCCTCAACAAGGAAATGTTTCGTCTTCAAGTCCTTCTTCTGACGCTTCTTCAGACTCTTCTTCTGTTAGCAAGATGCCACCTTACCCTACTATTAATAACTATCGTGCAAAGTTGCGTTCTGCCACCAAGTCTCTTACATTATATTATCATCTCACACTCTCGTCATAATCTTCATTAGCATCACCTCAAACATCAACTTATTTTATAGGAAAAATGTTGTGGGTCTACCTGCTGGCAGTGCTGACTGTGGTCGGGTCTGGATTGGGTGAGGACGATGGTGTCGTACGGGCCGGGGCCTTGGTTGGCACAGGAGGCAAGGTAATGGTGGTGAAAGATGTAGTCTCCTTGCGTTACGACCTAGAGCCACTGGCTGCCGTGGCCATCGTCCTGCCTGATTTTGCACACCAGCTAGAGGAATTACAGGGCCTTCTATCGGCTATCAAGGAACAACATCCTAGGGATGCATTTTGGTACCCAGTCTACCTACCCATATGCTGGAACCTGGATTACGTAAGAATTCAGTTCTCTCATCTCCAAGACTCTTTCCCTAACCAAACACCCGTAGGTCGTTCACGAGTGAAACGTGGACTCTTTGATCTTGGAGGAGAATTCTGAGCAGATTATTTGATGTACCGACCACCCGTGATCTTTCTGGATTTAAATCTGACCTCGTTGAATTAGCCAATGTCATAGAATCTCAAAACAGAGTAATTAGAGTTCAAGATTCTATGCTACAAAAGATCACACACCGTTTAAATGATGTCACACAAACATTAAACAACTTCACCGGAATTCTAACAATGGAAATCTCAGAAGTCAATATTGTATCAGAACTATTATTATGTAAAACTACACATAGATAACCTACAGGTATCTCTGGACTCTCTTGTCTCCCATGTTTCTAGCTTAATTCGTATTCTAGTCAGCGCTATCGATGGTCGTGTCACTGTAGATTTAGGACCTATCTCTGACCTCCACTCCACATTGGAATGGGCTCATTCCACTTTCGACCTATCTCCAGTGATTTCATTTTCCTCCTTGGAGAACTACTACCCAATACTTGAGGCCACGTTCCTTACTAA
>NC_137055.1:19145994-19313494 GCF_032717465.1 Coenobita brevimanus
CGTTTAATTACCTAGCTGACGTGCCGGATCCCTGGTGCTAATGATAATGCTGCCATATGATGAAAATTTTGTTTCTTCTTGTGCATACTGAACACCATGGAAATGATATTAAAGGAAAACAGTGAATTGAAACTCAGTAAGATGAACACTGTACCTGTTACTGATTGCTGATATACACTGTTTAGTCTATGAATGTAAATCATAGTTAAAATTTTTTTTATGTACTTTACAACCTGATCTTCTGAAGAAAAAATAAATAAAACAAGCAACTCTGTAAGTAACTGAGATGAAATTTTGCAATGGATAAAAAAAATTAACATACTGCGCAGGTGTAAGACAATAATAATATCATTCAAGACTAGAAGTATGAGGCTCCATGAAAATCTGGCCTTTTAGGCAAGAACAGAAGTGACGCTCATCGATGAAAAGTAATATCAGGTTTTATAACTAAAATGTCAAGTAACCGAGCCATCTAGGAAAACAAGTTAATACTAAGAACTATTTTGAACTATTTTACATAGACATCTGAAGTAAAGATAAACACAACATGTGGCTCCCCGAGAAGTTTTTTACAGGTATAATCACGTTAGTGGTTGGTAGCTGTTATTACTCTGTCGGTTGCGTAACTAAAACTGATAACGTGAAGGTTTGAGGAAGATCCCAGTTTTTGACGACAATTTCAGAAGGATGTGATGTCGGTATATCCTGCTTTACCTTCCCCCATCGTTGACTCTCGCGTCGAATGCAGGATGGTCTTATCTGACATAATATACTCTGCTCACACTAATATGACCAAGAATTTCGTCTTTTTGTAGATTATTTCACGTTGGTCGATGTCACAGAGACACTGTACTATGACTACTTCATTTTCATAGCACTTCTTTGTGACTAACATCATATTCTAGTTCTATTGTATTGCGACAACGCAGCATTCACGAGAGAGAGATGCCAATTATGGGTTTGAGTTATGGTAAAAATGGTAGTGTTCAGTAATGGGCACCGAAAGACTGTGGATTTGTTCATTTCTTCTTGATCTCACCTTCCGTAATGTTGGGGTTACCCTTCCTTTGCGGTAGACAGGATGCAGCGGCGGCTTCATTCTGCACTTCCCTGCACACTGGATTCTTTGTTTGGTATCCACTGCTTATTGTCCATAAAAAGGGACATTACTCTGCATCTAAAACGAAATGCTCTTCCACTTCTGCCTCCCATCATTGCATCTATACTGTTTTTACTCTAACGTGGCCCAGGTTTTCGTCCCTTTGCAGCTTAATTCACGTAGTTTTGTGGCAGGAAGAGAATGTTATTCGTTCTGCATACTTTCCATAGAACTTCATTGGTAGCATCGTAACCCAACTCTGCGTTCGAGATGGAGAGATGAGAATTTTAGGCCAAGGTTGAGTACAAATAGTTCAGTAAGTTGTACCACTTTTAGGGTCATACTGTTGTGAGTTTAGAAACTTGCTAAAATTAAAACCTCTTCCCATGTGATTTATTTTACATAATGATCTTTTCTACTCAGATGCACGCGTTATCATTAATATCTACATATTTTACATCAGTATCACAGATGAAACAACTGATTGCCATATACAAAAATAAGCTTGTAAAGAAGACATGCTGGTGTCCATGGGCTATATTTATTTATCTGACACACAGGATTGTCTACAGGACGTCTCCAACCAAGCATAGTGTGTATCTGTGGTGGGCGATGCTATCAATCTGGGTCATATGATGTGTGGGGGTTCCCTGCTGGTGTCAAGTCCTTTGTGGGCAAGACAGAGGTTGGTCACTGGGCACCTTCAGTCCAGCTGTTAGCGCATTGAAATGTAGAGTGGTAACTGTGTCTTATAGTGCATGAATGTGCCGCTTAAGTTGTCTCTTACCTTTCCAAAATCAATAAACAAACAGCTTCGCACTGGTGTATCATACGAGTATGCTCACTCACCCTTAGAACCATTATCTGGGGTTTCTGTCTACCCAACTCAGATCAGAAGAACACCAGGTGTAGGTATTGGCTGCTAATAAAGGTGGCACACCTAAGGGGTTGACCAAGATCAAAGATGATTTTAGAGAGGTGCTGAGAAACTGTGTGAGCCTGTTGTGCAGAGCGTACAAGTTAATTTGGTTGTGCATTTTTATGCACGCAGTACTGTAGGCCTGTAATAAAAGTCAAGCATATCTGTTTCCAGTATTCTAGGTCCCCTGCCATTCTCACACACATCATATAATTTTTATACAACAGGAATTTAGGTGCAAGTGAGACATATCTCTCGCATGTACACTCAGGAGTAGAGGAAGTGTATTAAGCCTTACTTTAAGTATTTGTTGGTTGAGTCAGTGGAATAGCAGGTGTCCTGCTGGAGCGAGTAAAGAGCTTGTCAGTGGATGATTCCTGTACCTCATTTGCCAAACCCCTGATGTTGATGGGAAAGCACTGGATGAGATTGGCTATAGATGAGGCTTTTATGAAGGTTCAAAGACATTGTTTTAGATTCTGTTTATCTACGATCGTTGCAGTGCACATATTCCACTTACGGATGGAGCACTCTATCCAGGATGTTATTTATACTCCCCGATACGACTATTTTCAAGGAATAAGTGATATTTTCAAAGTTCACTCTCACACACCATTACCTGCAGTCCACATCTATGGCAGGTTAGAGTATCCTTCCTGAGGGTTCATATGTTATAAAGATTTTAGCACACGCCATGAGATGCTGGCAGACGTTTTCTACTCCTGTTCCATAGGACTTTGGTGTTGTGGACGACACCTGCAAACACACTTTAACAGAAACACAGGCATGGAGTTATTTATGGCTATACTTTAGTTCTTTCAATTTAACCTGGTCCAGATTTTTTTTTTCTTTTGCAGTGTATTTCACACAGATCATTGCAGACAAAAGCAACGCCGTGGCTCTACAGTTGCACAACTTCGTGACTCATCATATCGTAGTGTTATTCTAAGACAACTTAACAGTCAATATAGGGAGATTGCAATTTGAGGTCAGTTTAGAGTAAAAAAGGTATAGAATGTTCCTCTTCTCCAAAAATCGTGCGAGCCAAAACCAAGTCTTATGATACAGAATTCCGATCGATTATGCTGACAGACGGGCTGGCCTATCGGAGGTTCGTGAAATTTTCCGATGAGCTGCAGACCCAATGGACTGGTCAAGGCCAGAGGAGAGAAATGGCCCCTATAAACGGATCAATGAAATACCACACAAGATAATACGAGTAAAAACTACTGTGTGTGTTAACGCAGCTTCTGGGAATCCTTTTCCGAAGATACTGAATGCTTACAATTTTTCTCTAATTTGGTTACAGTACTATTTCGAAATATGCCGCGAAAACAGGAAGAACGTTATCGCTCATATAATAGGGAATAAGGAAGAACGTTATCGCTCATATAATAGGGAATAATTAATCACGGACTGGGATTTTTTTGTTTTACGTCGATGTTAGGAATTATAAAAGAAATGAGCTTTATGACTAAAGTTCTTTATGGGTTTAAACCAAAATTTCAAACAATTATAGGAAGGGATAAGAGTGCAAGGAAGTTTTTATGTGAAAATTGTCAAAAAGTCTGAATGAGGAAAACTGTCATTGGATAGGACAAATGCTGTGATTGTAGCCTTGTCCGTAATTTCTAAAGGTGACTGAGGTGAGGCAAAGGTGTGTGATGTCCCCCATACTTATACAGTTTATGGATGGGGTGTATGAAGTGGTTAAATTAAATCGGTGTGAATAGAAGATTAATGTAAATTTTCCGAAGAGTGTTGAAAGAATAAACATTTCAGAAAACTATATGAAGGGATACTATGCTGCTTACTGACAAAATGCGTCTTTCCGTCGGCTGCCCTTCTTGAGGGTGTTAAAAATCTCATGGTCAAACAACTGTAGCGTTCAATTCCAACGAAAGCCAGACGATTTTATTCAGCTGAGGGTGAGTTGTAGGGGTCACTAACGCAGTCATGATGCTGGGTAGAAACGTATCAGGAATCAGTTCATCATTACAGTATTATCTTCATCATTCATGAATCATTATCTGTCATACATCATCGTCAATCATCAGTCATCATCAAAAATCGGTTGCTCAATCGGTAGAGAGGTGGCCTGCAGTCCTAACGGACCCAGGTTCGAATCCCGGCTGGGACAGGGAACAGTTTAAGGATTTGAATTCCATTAAATCAGGCTTTACTGATCTACCAGAAGACCCGCCGACATGTCGTAAAAATACCCCCGCTAATACCAATACACCAGTCCTGTATGAGACAGCCCTAGCATGTATTCAATATGGACGGTGGGTGTTAGCGCCGAAGTGGTGACATGTAGAGGTGTATGGCATGTAGTGAGACTGCTGGGCCTTGATAGCAGGCTGTGAAGCCTATGCCCAGAGTCGGACACATAACAAAAAAAAAAAAAAAATCATCAGACATTAAGCGACATTCATCAAAATCATCATAATCAGTAATCACTGTCAATCATCAGTCTCCGTCAGTAATCATTCATAATCAGTCATCGATCGTCATCAGTCATCAGTTATCAATCATCATCACCATCATCACATCATCATCATCACATCATTATTATCATCAATCATAAGTCACCATCAATCATAAATCACCATCTTTCGTCATTAACAATAATTAATCATCACTAGTCGTCATTCATCATCAATCATCATCATCATCAGTCATCAATCATAGGTCATCATCAATCATAAATCATCTGTCATCAACAACAATAACTCATCATCGCCAGACGTCAATCGTCATTCATCAATCAACATTATCATCAATCTTCATCAACGATCACTAATCATCATCATCATCATCATCATCATCCATACCTCCTTGATATATAAAAAATCGATCTTTTTCACAACCAACACGCCCATACTAGTGGCCATTTCTGCCTACCGTATGTGGCGACAGATATCATCTAAGAGCACCGTTTAATGCAACATGTAGTTAGTCATCGTTCAGGACAGTCACGACTACCTAAAACCTCCCAAAGTAGTGAGAGAGAGAGAGAGAGAGAGAGACTGACTGCGCGAAAACAGTTTGTTAAAAGGGTGGTCCGTAAAAAGCGCTTCGCTAGACATTCACTTAGTGGTACCCTAGCTGATGTAAGGACGGCTCAGTCGGCAGGTGTAGGCGTGGGTGAGGAATTGGGAATAAGAAATTTATAAACGGTTCAGGGTATACACTGATAACGCTGACTGTGGAGTCCCCGCAACACACTAGAAATTGTCCAACAGATTCAAAAGGGAGCGTTATATATGGATCACCCTTTATATTAATTCAATACTCTCCCTTCCCATCACAACTATCACCATCATCACTGCAACAACAACCACAAAAACCACACCATTCACCACTACTCACCACAACCATTCTCTTTCACCATAACCACTGCCAACTACCACGACCACAACCACTATCTGTTACCACAAACACCAAAACAACACCCAGCAAAAGACATCATACACAAATACAGTTATCTCTCCCCCCCTCTCCCGCCTCAAACCAGCTTCCAGAAGCATACCCATATTCAAATCACTCGCCACTCAAATCAGTCACTTAACGACAACACACAGCTACATGCACGGCCTCCTGATATCCACCCTTCTGAATCCTATCTACCTCGTGAGAACAGGGTCCACCTGGCCAGGCTGAGATGTGGGCATCATCCAGCCCTCGTGAGTTATCAGAAGATACTGGATGACGCTGTCGCTGACGCCAGTCCAGGATGCATCAAAACACCCCATGCTATTCAGCACACTATGGAAGACTGCATTGCACACAGTCACTTGCGCCAACAACACAACATACAGTCCTTAAGAGCTTTGTGGAAAAGCCCAGTCTCGGCCGTGGCCTTGCTTAGGGACTCGAGGCAGTTCGGCCAGACTGCCTAGGGAACAGCAACTACTACTACTACCACAAACACCACTATCATCGATAACTAACAGCAACAACCACCATTACAACTATTGTGCCTTTCCTCATGTTCTCATTAAACCAACAAATATCCAGCCTAGCAGCTTCACTCACCTCCATGATTACCCTTATTATCAATCTATCCATTGACGGCCGCCTTAATCCCATAATGGGTGGCCACACACAGTTCGCCTCCATATCGCCCTGTCCTCCACTATTTGATTGCCCTCCCCCCAGCTCAAACCCCCCTCTCTCATATACCTCCCCATTCCATCCCTACATCTCATCCTCGGTCTCCCCCTCCCTCTCCCCCCTTTTCACTTCATTCACATATGTGAATGAGAGTGTACAGTATATACACTCTCCTCATTAATCTCTTGCTCTTCATTCTCTCCACATGGCCAAAACACCTCAGTGCATTTCTCCTAACGCTTTACATCACATCCACATCCACACCACAACACTCCTTCACTTCCTTATTTGTCAGTCTCTCTCTCCATATAACTCCACATGCTCTTCTCAAATAACTCATTTCCCCTGCTCTCACTCTTGACTTGTGTCCGTCCAACAAGGTCCAAGCTTCGCTTCCTTACAACAGTATCAAGCAAAGACTTACTTTCACGCTCACTTCCCTGTTTTTGGTCATTGCATTCAAAGAACCAACATCCTTTTTTCCTTGCTGCATCCTTTCAAGCACTACATCCTCTGAACTTCCATCGTTACTCATTACACTAAGCAAGTACTTTAATGTATAGTCATAAAAAAATATATTGTTACCCTTCAGAGCTATGCACACTGACACAACGACGAAGTGTTGACGAATGACGGGACACGTAAGTTTGTACCGCAAACCCGCCAATGTCGGTTATGTGAGACACAGATATTAGAATTTGTGCTAGAGGTAATAAACTAATTAGATCGTTTGGCCTCTGTGCATAGAGACAATACGTCTCAGTATCCAGCACCGAATTCATTAAAGATATAACAGAATGGTGTAGAGTCGGCAACACACATGCAGACGGGCAATGAGTATGTGCACCCATGCCAGACGTATGATTGTACTTCAGCCGATACAAGCCAAGTTAGTGAATTACAATGTAATAATGATATGTATTGCTTTCTACATATAATAAATGCTGAGCAGAAGGAAAATAATAATACATGTTCAGTTTCATTGCTTTAATATTTTGTATATCCCCCCCTGCTTCCAAAACAGCCTCTAGACTTCTGAAGCATCCATCGGAAGCATTTAACCACCCATCTAAACAAACAAATGAACTCGTGCACCCCTGCTAGATTATCATAAAAGAAAAAGTGGATGCCTATAGATTTAATACCCTTCAAAATAATTCATTTGTTGTATTCTATAGATAATAAGTGTTGAATATTAGGAAAATAATAAACGTACCGAGCTTCATTATTAATCCCAGTGGGGCGCTCAGGGTAACACAAACACGTCCTATATATTTCCCCGCCATATGGCTCATTCTTGCTCATTCACACTCTTGTAATGGGATTGTGACAAGGCAACACTAGACAGAGTAGGGTCGAACAGCAAGGACCCGCCCACATAGCCCAGCTAACGTTCGTTTCGCATCGAACATTCCTGGGGATAACGATAGTTTTTCTTATGACAGTAGATTACTCACATTTTACATTTCTTCATCATCCAACTTTACTGCACATTCAGTGACTTCATTTCTCTCGAAGACCATAACTTTACTCATCCCTACACTCATCTTTAGATTCTATGTCTTACACATTCACCCAAACTCATTCACCAAGCCTTGCAGTTCCCCTTTGTCTTCTCTTAACAGTACAGTATCACCTGCAAACAACAGTACAGGAAGTGTCCAAGCGCTGCCCTCTCACGCTTGGGTCGCTTCAACATCCACTGCCCTACCTTGTATCTCCATATACGGACTGAACAACGATGGAGACATAACACATTCCTGTTTCAATCCAACATTCAGACAGAAAATATCACTCAGCTCACCATCCACACACACTGCAGTATTAGCACCCTCATACATAGTCTAGCATGCAACAGCTTCCCATTTACTTCTTAATTTCTTTATATTTTTCACATCTCTTGTATAGCCACTCTGTCATATGGTTTTTCCAGATCCATGAAAGCTGCATACAACTACTTTCCCTTCTCTAGAAACTTTTACACTAAAGATCTAAGGATAAATATCTAATCTACACAATCTCTTCCTTTCCTGAAACTTCCTTGTTCTTCCCCAACTAAATCCTCTGTTATTTCCCCAACTTTATAAACATCATATCCTACCATGTACTTTTCGTATTACACTAAGAAGACAAATGCCCCTATGATTACCACACACTTCTTTTCCCTTTTTCTTTAGTACAGGAGAATAACTATACCTGACTAACAACTCTCCGGGATGCTACCTTCCTCCCAGCCCAGTCTGCACATCTTCCATATTCATTCGACTACTAGCTCTCTCCCACGCTTTATCATTTCACTGCATAGTCCATCAATTCCCAGGGTTTTCCCCATTTTGAGTTTCTTCATTGTTTCCACTACTTCCATCCTACTGATCTTTTCCTTCTTTCACATCTCCCTCCTTCTTCCAGTCATTCCCCAGTCACTTGTGCTAGCATTATTCTCATTCTCTTTGTTCAGCAATTCCTGAAAGTGTTCTCTTCATCTGCTCACTTTTTCTCCCTTCTCCACTGTCAGTCTACCATTTTTATCTTTCACTCCCCTACTAACTTCTTTATTACCCTGTTAACTCTCCCTCCTTTCAGAACATTTTCATATACTTCCTACCTTTCACAATTTTTTCTCTCATTCAGATATTGCAGTTCGGATAAATTATTTTTCACTTCCGGCCCTTGCTGGGTATCTTACGGTCAGTTCCTCGTATAGTCAAAGAAACAAGTTACATTCCCAGTTTCTTCCAAAGGAAAAATATAACTGGCCAAAATATATTGGAAAACTCGATCTCTACCACTGCGTGTTTCATGTTTCGATTTTTCCGCCATGTAGTGGTCAAACTTTGGGAAAATACTTCTGTATGTCTCCAGTATTCTAAGTCGCATCGTAGACTCCGTAGCACCTCCCCATAAGCGATTAATTTTGCAGATTACACCTGTAGAATCACTAGCATGCTCTTCATATAATTCTGAAGTCGACATTCAGTGGCGGATCCAGGATTTAGGAACGGGGGAGACGGCCGCCTTCTCCGCCCCTCCCCCCCTGGATCCGCCACTGTTGACATTGTAAGTACCAGTAACAAACAAGATGATATGGAAATGTAATTAGCAGCGCAAATCGCCTCGGAAGAGGTGCTACAAAGCCTCATATGCCACCTATAACACAACCCGAGGATTCGTTTTGTTGCTTTGAGTCTCAAGTACTCGAAATGGATTCCTAGCCCAACCCCAGAACCAGTCAGGATGTCCTCCCCCCCCACACGCACGCACGCACGTACTGCACACACACATCACGCACCACACGCACCATTACCATTGGCGTAGATATAGGGGGTCCTGTGGGGGGACATGTTCCCCCAGTCATGGCCTGTGCCCCCACCCCTCCCCCGCAGGTACTCCCTCAGCAGAAAATTATAGGCAAAAAGGTTTCATACACGGTTGAATTTGGATACTGAATGACATTAAAATAACATATGGCAACACTGTGGCACACACTGAATGGCAAAATATGCACCTAAACCTGTATATCATTATCATAGACACTGAACGGATAGTGTACAGTTTCGTGTTAAATTCACAATTATTTTCATTTACATTATGACGACAGTGGTACCCCGTATTAAATTACCGTATATTTTAATTATGTCAGATTGTGTTTATCACCCTTTGTTTAATGAGAGTATCGTTATGTGGATTAATTTAAGAGACTGGAATGTTCTAGATGTGTTATATAATTTAGAATGTTTACAAAAGTTAATATCATAAATGTGTTCTGTTTCTCAGCTTAGTCTGTTTAAATTGTGTGTAACTAATTGTATTAATTAATTTGTTGAGTTTATTAGGTAAATAGTTTAGTTATGTGGTGTCGAATGTCCTAGCATTATCGAGAATATCCGAGACCCCATAATATTGTATATGTCACACCTGTTGTATAATTTAATGACGGCGAGAGTTAGAGCGACAATTACAGTTGACAGTGGACGTTTGGCGAGTGGCCAGTTAGTAACAGAGCAGTTACGGTGTCAGCATTTGCGGCGGTGCCGAGTGAAAGAGTGAGCAATGCATTCGGCCGGGGATTTGCAACAATATTTTCGGTGGTTTTGATTTGTGAATGATATTTCTGGTCAATATGCAGAGGAGTATTAAGCATTTCCTAACCGGGAAAAGATCAGCAGGTGAAACTGAGCTACCTGCATGTAGTGCCAAAAGACAAAGCCAGTTTCCAGTTGATACTGGTTCTATGCATCCTTCTGATAGGGAGGAAAATATGTGGCTGGATGACAGTGCTGAATCACAGTCTGACAACATGGTTGATGAAGATGGTGTTGCTGCAACATGTGAAACACCAGTAGAACAAAGAGCATTATGTAAGCTTATTTATATGCCTCTGGGACCCTCTGATATCAGTGCTGGGTGAACTGATGAGCACAAACAACCAAAACTGTCAACTTTTCCCAGCACACAGTTTGGAAAAAAGAGAAGGGCTTTCTCGGAAGTGGTATGAACTGTACCCATGGCTTGGGTATTCAGTTAGTCAGGATGCAGCATTCTGCTTCAGTTGTAGGTTGTTCCCTGTTCCTGGCTGAACCATGTCAGAAAGTACCTTCACAGCGTCAGGTTATAGACAGTGGTAGAAAGCAATAAAGACTCTGGATTTTCACAGCATGTGAAAAGTGATTATCACAAGGCCACATTTTATGCACGGAAAGACTTTCAGTCCCAATCAGAACCAGGAAAGAGTTTCAATATTGCACTAGTTTCGACGCATGAAAAATAAAACATACATTATGTGAAACATTTGGAAAAGTATTATGCCTAACAACAACAAAAATTTCACAGCGAGGTCACAGGGAGGACAGTGGAAGCAGCAACAGATACAATTTTCTTGAAATGATGGAGCTAGTCAGTGATTATGACGGTACTGAATAACATAGACAGACAGGAATACAGTGTAAAGTATACAAGCCCACAGAGCAAGAGTGAAATGATAGGGATTCTTGCTTTCATTATACTCGTAAGGTATGAAATTTGCAAAGAACTGCATGAGAGCACTGAATACTCAGTCATGTGGATGAAAGGAAAGACATCAGTGGGAAAGAACAGCTGTCATTTGATGTAAGGAATCTTTTCCAAAATAATATCCATGAAGAATGTTTGGGTATTGCTCAGTTGTATGAACTGAATACCAAGTATCTGAAGGAGAAAATGATTCATTTACTTAAATCTTGTAACATAGATCCAAAGGAATGCGTAGGACAAACTTATGATGGGGCCTCTGCGATGAGTAGTGTGAATGAAGGTGTTAGGTATCATTTATAGAAGATGCTCCAAGAGCCGAGTGCACTCATTGCTACAACCACAGACCGAATATGGCCAGAGCTGATTGTGTTGTCTGACAGACTAGCTGATAAATTCATTGGATTGCTCGAGACTCCGTATGTTTTCATGTGCTCACATGCACCTCATGGGATGTTTGTTAACCTGTTGTGTGCCATGTCCATATATACTCGTATATGACCAAACACATACTGGCACAGAATGCCGTGTCCATATATATATATATATATATATATATATATATATATATATATATATATATACGGACAAACCTATAATGGCACACAATGCCGAACCGTATATGTACAGACACGGTTTTGCTCAAGTTTGTGCGAAAGTATCTGAGTCTGCCCTAGTTGTGTGACGAAGAATGGGAAAGCGGACCTTCCTCCTCCCCTCCAGTGATCAGAAGGAGGGTAGAGGTCTTGCTTGCCTGTGTATGGAACCCTGCTTCATACAGTAGGATATTATACATTAGAAAATTACTGAACATAGCTTGGAAAATGTGTGGGTGAATGTAAATAATATATATAATGAAAATAATATAAGTAAATGTAAGGAAATAGAATTAAATTGTGCAATCAAGTAACGTAAGGAAAATAATGTAAGAAATGCGTGTTTTACCCTAATTAATGTGGCTGTGTGCAACAAGAGTGTTTAGAGTGCCTTATGTGAGTGTTTATTGTCTTATACCAATATATAAAAAGGGGAATGTGAAAATATGTAAAATTAGCAAAGAACCCCAACTTCGCATCATCATAGTTCCAACTGTGGCCACTTTTCATAAACTAAGTTGTGCTTCCATACTATGCCTAATCTATGCATCCACCCACTCCATACCAAAATGGAGGATCTATCCACATCTGCTGCTGACGGTATATGAAGAAGCTATCTAACGCAAATCGGGGCATGAGGTGGCCTGTCAAGTCTACGGGATTGGCGTGACCAAATCCACTACCCGAGGCTGGACCCAAAACACCTGTTTTCCGATGAAAACAGCCGGGGAGAGCACTTATACTATCACTAGGCTTATTTTAACCACTTATCAGGTCTATTAATAAAAAAGGTCGAAAATGGCCGGCACTGGAGGGTCAGTCAGCCTCCCACACCTTCGGCTCTGGGGGTGCAAAGGCCAACGAAGGCTCCAGCAAACAACGGGTTAAATAACAAGAAAAAATGTATCTTGGAAAACAGGTGAAGAAGCTGAAGAAACAATGTGAAACAAGAGGGTCATGCCAGTACTTATCTTGTAAAGTTCTTCTAGATACACTTCCTGCAGTCATGGCAAATGAAAGAAATAGCTGAGACACACACAGGAAATAGTGTCCTTGATACAAACAGCCGACTTGAGAATACTGGTCATTGTTTAATTATCTCATTTGTCATGTTCACCAGCATTTTGCCGAAAACAAAGTTTTTATCTGGCATGCTGCAATCTACATCGCTTCAGCTATCAGCTGCAGCAGACATGGTTCAGACAGCTGAAGAATACTTGGTTTCCCACAGGAATGAGGAATGCTAGGATCAACTGTGGATGAAAGCTGGTGTTCGAAATGAAGTTGATGTACCTGTTGAAGATCCAGCCCAGAAGATGAGAACTAGATGCTCTAGACATCTGCAGAGCAGCCTGGTTCTGGAGTTAACTTGTCAACAAAACATAGAAGACAGCCATGATTCACTTGAGAAGTATTGTGTAGATTGATTGACTGATTGATAGAACGCATGGCACCGCAACAACATGGTCATAAGGTGCCGTATAAACAAAAATATAAGCAGTAGAAATATAAAAGCATTAAAAACGCAAAAATATTAAAAACTAGACATCAAAGTAAAAACAGTGGAATCATAAAAGGTGAAGGAGGCCAGCCTCCTTCAGAAATAAAAACACATCATCCCCAGGGGTACCAGGCTCTCCCCCAAGCATCGAAGAGAGACAGTAAACACCACCCTCCCCTCGGTGCCTCATTAGCAGCCTCCGACGTAAGTCGCCCAAACTGGGACACTCAACCAGGAAATGCCTGACAGTAAGGGGAACCAAACAGTCATCACAGAATGGCTGCATGCCTCCACACATATGGAACTCATGTGTGAGCTTGGTATGTCCAATGCGAAGACGAGCCAGAACAGTTTCTAACTTACGAGGCACTATAAAACAAACTCTCTGAGACACGAACTTGGTGACTTCCTTTAGCTTGCTGACAGGAACACTATCGCACCGTAGCTGCCAACAAGCACGAACAGCAGACAATACTGAAGCGTGTAAATCAGTAGCAGGTAGAGGGCAAGGAGCACGTACAGGTTGCAAAGCCGCAGCCTTGGCAAGTGGATCTACCTTTTCATTACCTATGACACCAACGTGTGCCGGAACCCAGCAGAAATCCACTCTCTTCCCCCGATGACAAATGAGGAACAGCCAATCCAAGATAGCTAAAACTATAGGATGGGAAGAGTTAAAGGAGTCCAGGGCCAAAAGTGTCCCTTGAGAGTCGCTAAAAATAGTAAAATGATTGCCATGGTGAACAAACACAAACTTGAGGGCTAAAATGATTGCTGATAACTATCTATCTATCTATCTATCTATTGCCAGACGCCTCAATCCCGTTTGGGGTGGCCACAAACAAATCGCCTCCAAGTCGCCCTGTCCCCCGCCATTTCACTGCCCTGCTCCCAACTCACACCCCCCTCTCTCATATACCTCTCCACCCCATCTCTCCATCTCATCCTCGGCCTCCCCCTCCCTCTTCCCCCCTCCATCTCACTCACATACACTCTCTTCGTCAGTCTTTCACCCTCCATCCTCTCCACATGGCCAAACAACCTCAGTGTGTTCCTCATAACGCTTCCTATCACATCCACATCCACACCACAACGCTTCTTTATATCCTCATTCGTCAGCCTGTCTCTCCACGTGACTCCACAGGCTCCTCTTAAATAACTCATTTCCACTGCTCTCACTCTTGACTTGTGTCCTTCCAACAATGTCCAAGCTTCACTTCCGTACGTTAGAGTTGGTATCACAATACTGTCATGTAGTAACTTTTTCACTTCCATGCTCACTTCCCTGTTTCTTATCACTGCTTTCAAGGAACCAGCAACCTTTCTTCCCTGCTGTACCCTTTCAAGCACTTCACCCTCTAAACCTCCATCCTTACTCATCACACTACCCAAATACTTAAACGTACTCACATTTTCCAATTCCTCACCATCCAACCTCGCTGTACATTCACTAACTTCACCTCTCTCAAAGACCATCACTTTACTCTTCCCCTACATTCACCTTTAGGTTCCGTTTCTTACACACTCTCCCAAACTCATCCACCAAGCCTTGCAGCTCCCCTTCGTCTTCACTCAACAACACAGTATCATCTGCAAACAACAGTACAGGGAGTTTCCAAACACTATCCTCTCTCACCAGGGCCACTCCAACATCCACTACCCTACCTTGTACCTCTTTTATTACCCCATCCATGTACAGATTGAACAACCATGGAGACATGACACATCTCTGTTTCAAAACCAACTTTCAAAGAGAAAAATTCACTTAGTTCACCATCCACACGCACTGCAGCCTTCGCACCATCGTACATACTCTTCACAGCATTCAACAACTTCCCATCTACTCCATATATTCTTAACACTTTCCACAATCCTTGTCTATCCACCCTGTCATATGCTTTCTCCAAATCCATGAAAGCCGCATGCAACTTCTTTCCCTTCTCTAGAAACTTTTCCACTAAAGATCTAAGAATGAATATCTGATCTACACAACCTCTTCCCTTCCTAAAGCCTCCCTGTTCTTCTCCAACTAATTTCTCTTTTCTTTCTCTAACTCTGTCTATAAGTATCCTACCATACACTTTTCCTATTATACTAAGAAGACAAATGCCCCTATGATTACCACACACTTCTTTTTCCCCTTTTCCTTTGTACAAGGGAATAATTATACCTGACTTCCAATCCTCCGTGACTCTACCTTCCTCCCAGGCCAATCTGCACATCTTCCACATCCATTCTACTACTATCTCTCCCCCATGCTTCAGCATTTCACCACACACTCCATCAATTCCTGGGGCTTTCCCCGATTTAACCTTCTTCATTGCTTCCACAACTTCTATCCTACTGATTTCTTCCTGTCTTCTCACCTCCCTCCATCTCTCAGCCATTCCCCAGCCACTTATACTTGCATTACTTCCATCCTCTACGTTCAACAATTCCTTAAAGTGTTCTCTCCATCTGCTCACTTTTTTTCCCTTCTCCACTAGTAATCTACCATTTTTATCTTTCACTCCCCTGCTAACTTCACTTCCACCCTGTCTTACTCTTTTCACTTCTCTCCAGAACATTTTCTTACAGTCCCTCCACTTTACACTCAAATTCCTTCCAAATTCCTCATCCACTCTCTTCTTACTCTCTCGTACTAATCTTTTCACCTCTCTCTTCCTTTCCACATATAACTCTCTCTTCCGCCTCTCAACTTCTTCCACGCCCCTATTTCTCATCCATTCATTGTATGCTTTCTTCTTTTGTGCCACAGCCTGTTTCACCTCTTCAGTCCACCACGCTGTTCCTTGCACCCCCCTCCGTCTTCTCTTCCTTCCACACACCACATCACATGCTGCACATATTTCTTCTGTAAATATCTTACACATACGTTCCACGTCTCCCATCTGCTCCAATTCATATTTGCCCAATCGTTCCTCCACTTCTCTCTTATACTCTGCCTTTTTCTCATCCTCTTGTAACCTTTCCACTCTCCTTGCAACTACTCCTTCCTCTCGTCTTTCCCTTCTATTCCTCCATCTTACTTGCATCCTAATTCTGGCCACCACCAAGTAGTGGTCAGAAAGTCCACTCCCCCAACCTCTATACACTCTTCCATCCTTTACACATCTTCGCATCCTTTCATCCACACACACATAATCAATCATTGCCTTCCTTTCATTCACTTCACCACCCACCCTTCTCATCACTCGCCATGTATACCTGTGGATCATTTTATGCCTGAAGAGGGTATTGGCTATCACCAACCCCCTCCCAGCACAAATGTCCACTAACGCACTCCCATTCTCATCTATCTCAGCAGGCACACCCCACTCACCAACTATTCCATCCACCTTCACATTACCAACTTTACCATTCATATCACCAATCAAAAACACTCTATCATTCCTTCCAAACTTTTCCATGCACACTTCCACATTTGTCCAGAACTCTTCTCTCACTCTTCTAGCACGATCTTGTGTTGGCGCATACACACACACAATCGCCCACATTTGTATTCCAACTTTCAACTTTACCCACACAGTCCTTGACCCAACTGATCCATACTGTCTTATGCTCTTCTTCCATCTTTTACTCACAATTATACACACTCCTTCCTTTGGCCTCTCATTCTCATCTACTCCTGCACATATACCCCATCCATACTCCCATTCTCTCACACTTTCTCCTCACCATTTTGTTTCAGTTATTCCACATACATCCACTTTCGCATCCTCAAGCACCTGGACAATCTCTCTCTCTTTCACCTCATCATTCGCTCCTCTTACATTCCATGTACTCATTACCAAGTCCTTTGTCCGGTCCTGGATCATCATCGTTTGGTCAGTCCTTGTCTGAGGCTTCTTGTTTGTTTTTTTAGTTAGTTGTTTTCCGGGGAGGGGCACTAACCCTCCGCCAACCCTTTTAGTCGCCTTTTACGACAAGCAGGGATACTGGGGGAGTATTCTTGAAAACCCCCCTACCCCCAGGGGGGGTAGTAAAAACTGAGGCAGCCAAAGGAAGACTACCTCCACGGCTAAAATTGGGAAATACCACTCCAAAACCAACACCAGAGGCGGATTTAGAGCCATCAGTATACACAGGCACAGAACCACCATGACGAGAAGAATGTTCTAGAAATAACTAACAGACACTGAGGAGCGACAGAATCCTTGGAGTCCACAAAAAACCTGCAGAAGGTCACCATGGAGCAACCCTCGGGATCTGAGAAGGACTGACAGGTACTGTCAACAAACCAAACTCCTCTATGATATCCCGAACCCTATAGCCAAACGGATGAGGCATGCGAGGATGTCTACTATAATACAAAAAAGAAGACTGTTGCATCACACACCCACAGACAAGTGAGTCTGGAAGGCGACGAATCCTGAGCCAGCACTGTGCTGCAACAGACTGACGTAGTAGACTAAGGGATTCACACCAGCTTCCACCAACAAGCTGGGAATTGGAGAGGACCGAAAAGCACCAGTTGCAAGGCGAAGACCAGCATGATAGACAGCATCTAGAGTTTTTAGTCTGGCCTCTGTGGCAGATGAGTAGATCTCGCAGCCATATGACAGCTTGGAGGCTACAAAAACCTGAAACAAATGCAAGAGCGTCCTCCGATCAGAACCCCAAGAGGTATGGGACAGAACCCTTAATAGACTGAGAGCCTTCATACATGAAGATTTAAGTCTTGCCAAGTGTGAGACCCAAGTCAAACGACAGTCAAACATCAGGCCCAAGAATTTCATCTCTTCCACACAACGGAGTCTCCTGCCACAAAGCTGGAGATCAGAGTCTGGGTGTACCCCCCTCATCCTACAGAAGTGCATAGCCACAGTCTTAGAAGGGGAAAAGCGAAAACCCTTGGAAGTTGCCCAGGCAGAAATCTTGTCCAAGGCAAGTTGCATACGCCTCTCAATAGCAGACATGCGGGAGCCAGAAAACCATATAGCTAAGTCATCTACATAAAGGGATGAGGATACCCCGGTAGGCACAGTGTCGAGAATATCATTGATGGCCACGGCAAATAGGGAAACACTTAAGACACTCCCCTGTGGGACACCTTCCTCCTGGCACAGTGGCACAGAGAGGGTAGAACCCACACGGCCCCGAAACACACGATCAGTCAAGAAGTCTCTAAGCAACACAGGCAGATGCCCACGTAAACCAAAGGCATGAAGTTGTTGGAGGATGCCATGGTGCCAGGCAGTGTCATAAGCCTTCTCAAGGTCAAAGAACACAGCCACCAGATGTTGGTTAGAGGCACATGTTTCAGAGATTGATGCCTCCAGCCTGATAAGGTTGTCGGTAGTGCACTGTAATTTCCAGAAGCCACTCTGCGAAAGAGAGAGAAAACTACCCTTCTCCAGAAACCACATAAGCCTGACACTGACCATCTTTTCAAATAGTTTGCACATGCATGATGTCAAATTAATAGGGCTATAGTTGGAGATATGGGAATGCTCCTTACCAGGCTTTGGAATGGGAAGGACAACACCCAACTTCCAACTCCTGGGAATAGAGCCCTCACTCCAAACCCTGTTAAAAAGGTCCAATAAGAAATGAATTGAATCAATCAGCAGATGACGTAGCATAGAGTATGGAATGTCGTCAGGCCCAGGAGCAGTGTCACCACATTCCGAGAGGGCAGCACGCAGCTCTTGGAGGCTGAAGTCTAAATTATATGGTTCTCTGCCACGAGAGCTAAAGTCAAAACCCAGCCTCTCCTGATTCCTACGAAAGCTAGCATATGGCCTAGAAGGATCCTTTCTTGAGACAGAGCAAAACTGATCTGCAAAAGCAGATGCTGCTGCATCAGGTGCAGACACTAGGTCTCCATGAAGTCGCAACACCAGTGGGGAGGGGGGCGTGAACCTACCAGAAATCTTGCAAATCTCTTTCCACACACTAGGCATTGGAGTAGAGGATGTAACTGTAGAAACATATGACCTCCATGAGTTTCGGCGAGCATTCTTCATGACCCATCTGTAGTGAGCACGTGCTTTGTGAACCTAGATTTTTAGAATAAGAACATCGCGATTGGCAAAATACCGACGAGCAGCCACTTTGTAAGCTCCCTTTGCTATAGAGCAGTTGTCATTCCACCATGGCACAGGTATCCAGGAAAAAACACCAGAAGTCCAAGGGATGGAATGAACTGCTGTCGAGAAAATGGTCTTAGTAAAAGAACATTCAGCATCATCGACAGTTGAAAAATCAGTAACCCTGTAGGCAAATACACATAGGTCCTCAAAGAGAGACCAATCAGCCCTATCCTGACACCAGCGTGGCATACGGGCTGCAGGAATAGAGCGAGTAGTCTGGACCAACACAGGATAATGGTCACTACAGTGCAGATCATCCAAAACCTCCCAAGAAAAATCAAGTGTACAATCAGAGGAGGAGATGGTGAGGTCAATGACAGAGTACGTGCCAGACTGAACATGGAAATGGGTCGACTTCCCATCGTTTAGGACAACCAAATCTAAATCCCCAACCAAAGAGGCAAGAAGATCACCACTGGGATTTGAAAGTGAGTCACCCCACAAAGGATGGCGGCCATTAAGGTCACCAAGGAGAAGGAAAGGGAGTGAAAAGTGGCTGAAAAGGGTTTCCAGATCAGCACGCATAACAGGGATGGAAGGTGGAAGGTACAGACAACAGATGGCATAGCACCTCCCAGCGTGCATCTGTACTACTAGAACTTGAAGGGGAGACTGTATCGCAAAGGAAATAAAGGGGACATCAGAACGGCACAAAATTGCACATCCACCTCTGTGACCGCCAGAAGGAGACGCATGGAAGACCTCATATCCCCTAATAAAAGGGAACTGTCCATCCCCCACCATTGTCTCCTGAACACAGACACAGAGCGGGCTCAGAGTAGAGAGTAATAACTGCAATTCCTCCCAGTTTGCCACGGCACCTCTACAATTCCATTGAAGACAGATTGGTACTGATTGAGCCATAGTGAGTAGTAATAAATAATATGAAATGAGAAACATCAAGGCTATGTAGTAACCTCGCTGGGAAGGGTGTGAAAAGCCCTTCTTCCTAGACGTGGAGCTCTGCCTTACCAAACGAGAAGACAATGAAGATTTAGAGTTTCCATGGATGGAAGGGCCTTTACCCCGAGACCAGTCCCGTCCATCGCCAGTATGAGCCTGAGGCACAGAGACCATCCTGGAAGATCCACTCATTCCGGCCACACCCATGTGCGGGGGCCCGGCTGGCACTTTGGGGTCAACCATGCACCCCCCAACCAAATCTGCCAAGGCCTGGCTGCCTGGTGACTGATCAGAGGGAGTGGGCGACCGAGCCCTTTGAGTATCCAAAGGCCTAGACCCCGCCACACCTGAGCAAGAAGCAGGGACTGGGATCTTAGAAATACCATCAAGAACACCCACCGACTTAGACGCCACCACTCTCTGGGTTGCTGAGCGAAGAGCCCCCTCAGAGTCCTCATGCGGCACAGAAGTTTGAACTTTAGGTGGAGGGGAATCACCCAAAGACTCCTCACTCCTCACCCTTTTGAGATTGGCAGATGCAATTTCCAACTCCATGCCAGAACTTGAGGACACACTAGAAACTGTAGAGGCACACTGTGGAGTAGACTGAACATTAGTATCAGAGTGAGCAAATGGTACAGGAGCAGCAGCCGTTACGTGAGGAGCGGCTGATACAGGAGTAGTAGTCAGAACAGGAGTATCAATTGGTATAGTAGTAGCAGCCGGGACAGGAGTAGCAGCCAGTACAGGAGCAGCAGCCGGTACAGGGGTAGCTGCTGGTACAGTATGAGCAGCCAGTACAGGAGTAACACCCGGTACAGGAGCAGCCGCCGGACGAGATGCAGACTGCAATGGTACTTGAGTCTCTGAGCGACCACGAGGAGGAGTAGTAGGACGTCTGGTATCAGAAAAGGGACGAGGAGGAGGGTCAGAATGTGGAGCAGGAACTCCATGATGGTGCACAACAGGTTTTGACTGAGAAAGAATAGAAGCAAAGGACACATCAGGGCAGACATACATAGACAGGACACAGGTCTTAGCTTCAGTAAAACTCAGCCTCTCGGAGGCTCTGAGAGACAAAATTTCTTGTTCCATTTTGTAACGATCACAAGATTTAGAAGAAGCAGCATGCTTACCACCACAATTGACACAAGATACAGGGCCAGGGCATTCCACACTCTCATGAACATCTAAACTACATGATGCACAGACTGCTGGAAGACCTAGGGCAAGGCGTCTACAAGTCCAGCCAATATGACCGAAACGCTGACAGTGGAAACATCTACGAGACATAGGGACATATGACCTAACTTTGTACTGGTACCATGCAGCGTTAAGAACAACAGGGAGGCTCAAGGAATCAAAGGTCACAATCAAGGATGGAGTTGGTACAAGGTCACCATTTATCTTCTTCTTAATCCTCTCAATCTTTATTACATTCTGGGCAGACAACTCTTCAACAAGGCATGTCTCATCATAATTCAGTAGTTCCTTAGCATAGACAATGCCATGAGAATGATTCAATGAAGCATGAGGGAAGCATATAACTGACTGACCAGAAAGCTCTGCTAAAGATAAAATAGTCGCACTCTGAGAAGGGTCAGACACCTCTACCAACAAACTGCCATCAGCCTGTGGAACAACTTTAGGGGTCGCACCACAAGCAGTGACCAGTTCTCGATGGGTTTGGAAAATGTCACATTTCCGGAGGTCTACCCCAGCAGGACCATGTACGTCTAAGAACTTGTCAAAATGTGCAGGAGGTGAAGCAAGTAAAGAATCCATAATACATAACAAAAATCTTCATTCCCCCACCCCCCCATGCACCACAGAGCCCAACAGGGGAGGTCATATGTCAGGGACAGTGCCACTGACGACCCCAGGGGTAGTGGAGGCGTATACACAGGTAACCACTGGGGGACCAAGGCAAGGGTGACTTTGGGACGATAGGAGCCACCAGGCCCCCCAGTGCCCACTTGACTCTAACCAACACATGACCAGCCGATTGACCTAGTCAGGCCCAAACAGGCCGCCCGTCTAGCCAGAACAAGAGACCAAAGAGGTGTATTGCTAGCTGCAGGGCACAGCGTGCAGCATTGCTCAACCCCCAGGACTCCCGTTTCCCAGCATTACAGGATGCCTCGCATGGCAAACACGTGGGGAGGCAACAGTCCCGCCCTAGATGGGAATGGGCATGGACTAACATCACCAGCAGGCCTCCTCCACCAGTGATGTAGGGGGTGCTTGGTCCACAAGGCCGACAAATACCGAATCCTACAAAGGTAGGCATGCCTTCAAAGTAGGTGGCACCGCCAACCACGCTTCAAGCCCCGCCACCATGTCAAGGTGACCCCCTGCAGCGGGGAAGTACTGTGTAGACTTGTATTGCAAACTATTGGACACATTACTTAAAGAGCTGCACTCGGGGTTCAGTGATGCCAATAAGAAGTTGCTCAAATCAATGTCTGTGCTAGACCCACATACCTCAAAGTTTCTTTATTGTGGCACTTTGAAACCTATGGCTGAACAGTACTGTGTGGACATTGAATACCTACTGTAGATGTAGAGGGGCAAGAAGGCCTGTTGAAAAGAAGAAAAATGAGGGCTTATGGTTAGCAACCTAGTTGAACTTTCAACTTTCATAATGTTATGTCCATATAAGGAGGCTTTTGAAGATCTCTGTAAGTTCATTAGCATTGCGCTGGTACCGCCACCAACTTCAGCATCATGTGAGAGGAGTTTCTCCTCAGTGTGACTCATCAAAGGTGCCTGCAAAGCACCATGTCTGACACCAGACTTTCATCACTTGGAGTTATTGGGATTCATCCAAACAGAGCAAAAGAAACTGACATGAAGCATTTTGTTTCTATTTTTGCACAGAAACATAATAACAGAAATATACAGGTACGAGTATTTTGAGACATGATTAACTGCTGCCGTTTGTAAGGTTCAGTGGCATATGAAGACCTAACTTTATAACTAATGTGTTATAATTAAGTTACTATCCATAAGTTCATAAATCATTTCTATTTGTCACATCCTCAACCTCATCCTCATCAGCCGTTTGAGTATCCACTGCAGGACCGGCCTATCCCGACCGAAGTCGGGACGATACAGCCAAAGTATCTCTACCAACTGGCTTAGGCTGTCTGGCAGAGATTGTATGTAGGGTGAGAAGTGCTTGTAAGTGTAATTGGAGTAATGGAGTGGCTTTGAATGTGTGTGCAGTCTGTGAACCAAGTGTAATCGGCCCGCGCAAGCCGACTGGGTGCAAGCATACATTAGTATGCGACACTGGTTCAACCACAGCACCCCTTATGTCCGCCAATGCAGTACGTGGCCGGGTGAACACTCCCAAAGTTTATTACCCTCGCGGGGAGCGAACCCTGGTTCTCCTGTGTACAAAACTCACACTCTACCACTGTACCACAGAGGCTCCATTTGTTACATAATGAAAGAGTAATTTGGGGGAGGAGGTGGCTCAGTCGGTAGAGAGGTGGGCTGCAATCCAACCGGACCCAGATTCATATTCCCGCTGGGACAGGAAATAGTTTAAGGATTTGAATTTCATAAAATCAGACTTTACTGATCTACAAGGAGACCCGCCGACATGTTGTAAAAATACCCCTGCTGATACCACTACACCAATCCTGTATGAGACAGCCCTAGCATGTATTCAATATGGACGGTAGGTGTTAGTGCCAAAGTGATGACTTGTAGTGTTGTATGGTATGTAGAACTACTGGGCCTTAGAAGTAGGCTGTGAAGCCTATGCCCAGAGTTGGACACACACACACACACACACACACACACACACACACACACACACACAAAATTGAGATGTAATTGCAAAGTACTTATTTGCATACATACGTACATACATGCATATTGTACTTTAGTGTGATGCTTGTTCCAGTTATTGCCAGATGCGGCAGGGATAATTGATTTTGTGCTTACATAATTCGACTTGTTTGTTTCATTTCTTTAGCTGTTCATCAGAACAATATATGGTATAAAGTTCTCATTCTAAACATGGCTCTCGTTGAATATCATGTGGTATGTTTGCCAGGTCCTTTCAGAAAAGCAAGTACCCCCTCCTTCATGTGCCCCTCCACAAAACGGATCCTAGCTACGCCACTGCATACCACACGCACCACTCACACCACACACATGACACATCACAAACTGACAAAATGTTATAGGGTGAATGCGTATGTGAAAAAAAAATATATATATATCGCTCAGGATTCACTTGCTCTCTGAGGGGGAGACCAAGAATGAGATGAAGAGATGAAGTGGAGAGATATATGAGAGAGGAGGTATGAGCTGGAGGAATGGCAGCCAAATGGCAGAGGACAAAGCGACGTGGAGACGACTTTCGGGATTAAAGGGTTTGTCAAAAGATAGAGATAGAAAAATCCCTGCCTAGGAGCGTTAATCATGATCGTACCAAAGTTCATGATTATAACCTACTTCCAACCCAGAGGCGATTTTTGTTAACCAGAGATTACCAGAATACAAACTATCCACTTCACAAATATATAAAACTTTCCATGTCTTTAAAATCTGCATCATTTAGATTTGTTCTCATATTGCGGTATGGTGCGTCTTTACTATATTTCATTCCAATTTAAGTCAAACTGACTTAGTTTATTCATCGTATCCCCCCCACGCACACAAAACTCGTAACATATCATCCATATAAATATAAAATACATCCAATATAATCTTATCCTCTAGCCCATCCAGACGACCACAGGAACGATAACATCAAGAAGCTATAACCACAAATCCCTCCCACCATCAGCGCTGAGATGGGAGGAAGGAACTGATGGGAAGAGAAGGGAACACAGAAGAGGTCGACGAAAAGAGGAAAATCTGTCAGCGGGATTTGTAAAGAGGAGACTCATTTGTTGGCCTTTACTCCTTTTCCCTTCAATTGGCCTACAATGGTCACGTCTGCTAGGGCTGTCTCATATGATGCCTGTCATGAAGTGGTATGGAATGGATGTGGGATCTTAGTATTTGTCTTTCTGCAATTTCGTTACGAACTGCAGGAGGACGAAAATCTGGACCAAGTTAGTGTGAAAGAATTTAGAACTATTAGTATAAACTGGGGCCTATCAAGGTGGGAGAATTTAACAGAATATGTCAAGTGGATGATGATTGGTAACATCCTCATCTTTCTATGACTGATTACCAGCTGAGTAAAATCATCTGGTTCATCTGGTGTCATTGCAATATAATACTAAAATTTTCTCAGCCATGCATGCCTTACTGATGACAGTTTTAACATATTCAGAGTACTGTATTATGACACATTCTTAATTGAATAAAATCATCTGGTGATAGCTGGAGTAGAAAATCTGAGCCATCCCTACCATGAAAGGAAAAAAAAAAAAACCTGGGGAGGAGCTGAGTTTCGGCCAGCTTTGAGGTACAATTAGTAGAGATGGATACCTTGGAGGGTAAGAAATCTAACCTCATAAAGGAGTAATAGATCTGTCAGGAAGGGAGAGGGAGACATGGGACCATATTTATAAACCCTCCTAAAGTTAGACTGGATAAGATTGTGTGTATATATGTTGGTCTTTACTCCATACAGCTATCAAATACTTCAGAGCCAACTGGAGTGAATTTTTACACTAACGAAATACAAACAATAAAATGATCATTGAGAAAAAGCAAATGTAATGCAGAGATGTTTTTCATAAAGAAAAAGTTAGAAGCCTTGTAAATACAGCCCGTGTCTAATGACTGTCACAACTTCTTACCGAAACTTGACGGGGAAACCACCACCAGTGGGCATGTCGGGCTTCAGTGCTGTGAATTAACGCCTTAGGGCCATACTATAAAAACCCAAGAGTTCAAGAGGTCCAGCGGCGACGTTCAGTCGTCAGTTGTTCCTGTCGTCTGTCATCCTTACTATAAAAAATCTGGACCGTCAGTCTTGGCGAAACTGGCGTTTGAATGCCACAACAGTCGCTAGATTGGGCGGGAATGCTCTGCATGAGCGCCAACAGCGCTCGAATTTTGAATGTTTCTTCTGTTTAATAAAGCAGACACTTCGCTAACCAAAATTAAAGTTCTTTTATCTAGGAAATAATAAATATATCTATCTATCTATATATATATATATATATATATATATATATATATATATATATATATATATTATTTCCTAGATAAAAGAACAGTTTAATTTTGGTTAGCAAAGTGTCTGCTTCATTAAACAGAAGAAACATTCAAAATTCGCGCGCTGTTGGCGCTCATGCAGAGCATTCCCGCCCAATCTAGCGACTGTTGTGGCATTCAAACGCCAGTTTCGCCAAGACTGACGGTCCAGTTTTTTTATAGTAAGGATGACAGACACTCAGGAACAACTGACGACTGAACGTCGCCGCTGGACCTTCTGAACTTTTGGTTTTTATAGTATGGCCCTAAGGCGTTCGTTCACAGCACTGAGGCCCGACATGCCCACTGGTGGTGGTTTCCCCGTCAAGTTTCGGTAAGAAGTTGTGACAGTCATTAGACACGGGCTGTATTTACAAGGCTTCTAACTTTTTCTTTATGAAAAACATCTCTGCATTACATTTGCTTTTTCTCAATGATCATTTTATTGTTTGTATTTCGTTATTGTAAAAATTCACTCCAGATGGCTCTGAAGTACTTGATAGTTGTATATATATATATATATATATATATATATATATATATATATATATATATATGCGCAAGAATTGGTAACAAATGATGGTAGAACGCATAATGAGGATGCATTTACAATGATACAGTGCACTGTATAGGCTAGGCATGAATTATGATTTATCCTCCTTTTGCAGTTACCTGCATGAAATAATTAATGTAATTATCAAGATCTGAATTTATAAGAGCAAAGTGAGTATCATTGCATACTTCATAGATTTCCATGTTATGATTCCGGCCAGCTAACCAGTCATGAATTGTTCAGCAGTTTATCCAGATTATGTGCAACTCTACTCAAGCAGCTATATGTGTTCCTAAATATATATTGCAAGATGTAAATACAGAGTTATTAGAGAATTATTTTTAGCATGGACACTGCTTTACTTCTTTACAATGCTGGTTGAATGGTTACATTCATTGTAGCACTAACACAAAAGGGATGCAGTAACACCCCACTATTCTTTTTTTAGCAATTTCTTTCCACACCTAACATCCAGCTATAACCACCAAACCATGTTGGAAAATATATGTTATCAGATGGGTGTACTGTAGTAGTTGTTCATTCACTTTCTATGTATCTAGCTATAGTTTTTTTTTTTTCCTGTATTATTATCACCTTCCCTGTTTCAGGTATTACTATTTTTTTTTCCAGTTTAGCTCAGTAATGATACTACTCTGGTATTCACATTCTTTATTATTACCTTTCCCTTCAAGTAGTATGCAGTGATTTCTTAAGTTACATGGTACAATATTTCTTTTTCTGTACCAGTATGCTAGATAAGCTTTCCTCATTGTTTCATCCAATTCTGTTTTATACATTTTCAGACTGTTTACTGTTCTGTTTTCCTAGCTTTCTCCTAAACTGGTCATATGTTGCTATAGTTTTTATTTTCCTACATTATTGTCACCTTCCCTGTTTCAGGTACTACTATTTTCTTTTCCAGTTTAGCTCAGTAATTATACTACTCTGGTATTCACATTCTTTATTATTACCTTTCCCTTCAAGTAGTATGGAATGATTTCCTAAGTTACATTGTACAATATTTCTTTTTCTGTCCCAGTCTGCTAGATGAGCTTTCCTCATTTCTCATAAATCATTCCACCTCTATTGTACTTTCATCCAGTTCTGATTTATACAGTTTCAGACTGTTTACTGTTCTGTTTTCCTAGCTTTCTCCTAAACTAGTCATATGTTTATTGTTTGTCCCCATCACTAAATATTTAACTCAATATTTCCTCTCTGTCAGTCACTGGTTAACTGCATCTATTATGGTTTTGTATAACCCTTCCACCCTAACCAATATTCTATGCTTTTCCTACACCCTTCTACTCCACCATTACAATAACCGTAATTTCTATCTAATTCACTATTTTGGACTTTTTATATGCATGGTACAGGCCATTTCCTTAGGCCTTACAAGTAAAGAAAGGCCTTTGGGATAGAAAGATGCCACAGGATGATGATGTTTTTTTATACATTTTCGTAAAACTACATTTCTCCATTTCGAAACCAAAAAATATTTTTTTCTGGTAAATTTTAGTGTGATTTGAATGAATCTGACCTTCATTTTTGTCAGAAATCACTCGTTTTGGAGATAGGCCGGTCAATTTGTACACGTTCCCTCATCCGATTTTTTTCATCCAACCTGAGTGTTTCCTGTTGTTTTTTGGTGTGATTCGATCGATTTTGACCTTCAATTCAATCGCAAGTCGCTAGTTTTTGTTGAACGCCACTAGCTACTTCCGGTGGAAAGGACCAGTCCAAATCAACAGAAATCACACCAAAAACAACAGAAAACACTCAAGTTGGACGCCTGTTATCACGTGAAACGTAATTTTTTGCGGTTCTTCCCCCTCCCCCCAAGAATACTGGGGGACCTGTGGGTCTTGGGTGGGGGAAAGACGCAAAAGCAAGTGATTTCCTACTATAACTTATCAAAATCAAACGAAAAACACTAAAATCCTTCAGAAGAAAATGATTTTAAGCTTAGAGATTTCGTATTTCCTAATTGGGGGGCTTCGCCCCCCAGACCCCCCAGCCCTGACCGTGCTTCCTAACTGGGGGGCTCCGCCCCCCAGACGCCCCATGACATTAACCAAACCTCATCTAACCTAACCTAACCGTGTGTAAATAAGATAAAATGCCTTTACCTAGCAGTTTACAGTTCCTCGTCTGCATCTGAAGTTGTCTGTAGTTGTAACGGCAACCGGTGATGGGCAGCAGCGCAACACTTTCTGATCCTCACGTAAAATGAGAATTTTGCTTTGATCTGGGTACTTTGTTCCTGTTGATGGTAAAATACCATGCGATCGCACACAAAGTCTACAGGTTTATCTTCTTGCTGGTAGAACTGTGAAATAGCAGTGAAGTAATAAATTTTGCAGGCTTTCCAGTCCATGGTTGCAGACGAACTGACTTTCAAATCTTGCGGGCCCTAGCGTGGGGCATTTGAAACTCTACTTTGTGATTGGCTGATTCATGTGCTATGCATGCGCTTTATCCACTCACACACATAACACGCACCAACGAACACACACAACTGTCCGACCATGGCAGGGAAAATCTCTCTCCCATAGAAAATAATAACAATGTAAACTGCATAATTCATCAACGGTTGATTTAAGACGGGAGTGTCATAGAAGAAAAAAGGACTAGAATTGCGTAAAGCATAAAGTGAGTTAGCCACTTTTCTTGTCAGTGAGTTGGGTGTAAGAACGAAATAATACCACCTATCCAATTAACTTAACGTAACCTAGAAGCTTACCTTAATCATATTCGTTGTCTTCGTCGAGTTCCTCAGGTCTTCTCCTGCTGGACTGATTGGGGTAGAGGCGAGCCGCAGAAACTAGGAAGTGATGGATGAGAGTGTTGTCAGCTCGAAGTTGTGGACGAAGAGATACCACACCAGATACTGCTTGAAATACTCCCACTTAATGCCAGGCCTCTGAGTCCACTGTTTCATGTTCAGCCACAAGCATTCGATGTTCTGTGTGTGGATCCTGCTGTCTTTTGGATCCACAAAATTCTCCTTGTGGTTTATAACGAAGTGAATGTAGCCCTCCTCATTCAGCCTTGCATAAGCAGCCCACCCGTGGCTGCAGGGATGGATGAATTTCTTTCTAAAGGGGAGTAAAGTATTAGCGCTCCTGTCCTGTCCCTCCTCAACCAACAGCACCAGAAACGACCTCTTGCATTCGCGCTCAGTGCCCCCCCAAATCTATACTTGGTTCAGGCTCCTTCCCCGGTTGTACTTGGAGGTAACGAAGAGGCTCTCATCGATCTCGACCTCGATGCCCTGGCCCCCAATCGGCTCCTGCTGGTCAAATAAGTGCTCCGTGACCTCACTGCAAAAGCTCCGTCAGTCCACTGATGTCCGAGACGACCACCCAAGGTTCCTCACACAGCAGCGTGATTCCACTCCTTCGTCAGCCAGTGATTGATGAAGCACAGAATCTCCCAGGACTTCAGGTTGGTATGGTCAAGGGAAGTTCCCTTGTGGTCTGCAACAGAAAAGTTGCACTGCTTCCTGCACTTCGTCTTCATAATCTTCACAGAGTGACGGCACACCCAATTTCTCCTGTCTGGACGATAGTGGCAAAGAACTTTGCAGTGAGGACAGTTGACACTCGATGGTAGTATGGCGTGTCGACGGAGAAGATTGTCGTTAGCCTCTTCTTGCTCCAGAAAATCCCTAATGAAGAACCAAGGCTTGAAAGCACAACTGGCACACAGGGAAGACATGGCGGGACTAACTTTCAAATGTGAGCGCATAAGGTGACACAACAATACAAAAAAAGATCGTTACACTAACCAAAAATAATTGAAAATGTTAACGAAAAGTCGAAAATCGCATGAGGTGTACATGTAAAGTTTGGTCTTCCGGGACTAACTTTCAAATGTGAGCGGGTAAGTGAACACACCGAGCACTCGTCAGTGCCACTCGTCTGTGATTGTGAATGGCGGAAGTTGTCATGAGTTGGCGTGATTCTCTATCTAAATAAACTCTGACATTGAACTTTGGTGGAATATCGCAAATTCTAGTGAATTCCCATAAGTATCACTCAGTCAACAGCCACATATTCATCCGATCGGGAGTGTTTTCAGAACTTTTTTCACTGTTTCATAAGTGATCGTTCTTGTGCGCAACATTAGCGTTTTCGGTGAGTGATTTATTATGGGCGTGTTTCGCTCACCCTCTTTCCATTAGCCGTTACCAGTTAGCGGCTGGCCTCAGCCCTCGCCTCGCTTGTATGAATTAAGTCAGGATTAGAGCGCTGTGGGACTAGGTTTGTTGGCCTGGCTTGGAGCAGTGTGTGTACAGCGGGTTCCTGAATCCCCACCTAGCGTGAATCGGCGAGAGGTTCAGTGTGTGTGGCAACGACTCCCAGTTCATCCTGCGTAGCCCACTCTCTGACCAGTATTTCTTTTCGTATTTTCCTAGGCTTAAGAGTTTAGCTTTTGAGTGAGTGAGTGAGTGTGTTCTCCTTATTCTGAATTCACTTTGAAACATGTAATGTAAATTTAACTCATTGTAATCAATAAATTAACAGTTCTTTTTCTTGAGCTTAATGTAATGGAAACTCATGTTTTATTTCTCCACATTAAGCATATTTCACTTATCGCTCCTAATTTGCATAAATGCTTTGCATTATTCATAACTGGTACTTAGGCCAGTCCTTTTTATTAACTTAAATCCGTTGTGCAACTTGGATTTAACCCCCCCATCCCGACGTTTTCTGGGCAGTGATACGCCCCAGTCCCGACATTTTTGGACCTTTTTTTTTTTTTTTTGCTCAAACATCCACTTTCGGTGAGAAACATCGAAAATTCATAGAGAAATCGCTCACCTGAGGTTTAAAATACTCGATCCAGGTAGGAGTACCTCCTTACCTTACAGGGTTTTCTATCAGGCTGGCTGCAAAGAAAACGAGTTCTATGGGAGGATAACTATTCCACACCACTCATAAACGGTATTTACAGTATTTATTTGGTACAAATTTATATGTAGTACGAGAGTATATTGGTTTTCAAACGGTAATATAGGCATTATAAGCATTGTTTCACTCACTAACTCATCACCATTCCTGACCTTTTTTTGCCACATTACCTGATCATCATTTCTGACTGTTTCTTCCTCTAATGTTTGTCCTCCACATTGTCATCGATTGGGGAATCACTCTGGCCCTGAATTTCGTACCGTGGCATGACATGGCTTTACTGGCCAGGTCACTGATAACAGGTGAATTGCTGAGAAAAGGGCATGCAGGGGGGGGGAGGTCATGCTGGGTAAGGCATTGTCCCTGCCTGGCATCTTGTAGAGGAAGGTGTTCCGTGTATACGTGCCAAAAATCACTTGCGAAAATTGAAAATTGTGCAAATTAAATTGAAAATTGTGCAAATTAGGGACCTTGCAATGTTGCCGCATTAATTTACATCTCCGGGATATGAGTGCACATCATGTGAGGACGTGAATTCACGTCTCCGGGACGGGGCGGGTTAATGTACCAGCAAAAACCTGCTTATCATTCATAGCATTAGTTATTGATTGTCAGGGGTGGAGTCACTTTCTCGTGAGGCTAGCAGTACTAACAAACAGCATTTGTGAGTAATTAGTCTCTGCTGTGTACTGCTGAGAAAGTAAATAAATACTCGTCCTTAGAGAATCGGCGAAGTAATCCGGCATAAAGTATCAATCATTGCTTGATTCTTGCAAGTCAATTCTTTGTTAATATTGACAAGTTAACATTTAAAGTATTATTTAATATTGAAAAAATCAGAAAACCCCGTGACATCTGGCGACCTCATTCCAGGATATTAACTCCTAGCTCTAAAGTTATTCAGGAGACAATACTCACTCACTCATATTTAGGTATTTATCATTAAAGTCTATTGGCACTATCTTACTGGTGATTATTAATTCATTTTTATCAATTTTAAGTAATAGTTTTCACAGTCATTGATATGTTTAATTTTCTTTTTTTACCAGTCTAACTTCATAAAACTGGTCACCACTGACCTGTGCCTATATTCTTTATTCTCGATTATTGGCATCTTTCTCTGCAAAATAGTAGTCAGTGCTTAGTCTCTAGTTTACCTAGATTGACTTAGCATCATGTCTACCAACGTCTATGTACAGGAAGCTAAAGATATGGGGCTTACAAACCCCAAAGAAGTAAAAGATTACGTCCTCTCTCGGTTTAATTACAAGCAGCAACGTGAGAATGATGCTCGTGAAGAGCGTAGAATCCAACGCGAACACGAGCGAGAACAATGTGAATACGAGCGAGAACAACTTGAACACGAGCAAAAACAATGCAAACTCGAGTTAGAACAATGAGAGAAAGAACGCGAACACGAGTGAGAACAGCACGAGGAACGTGAGAGAGAACGTCAACACTAGTTAGAACAGCGCGAGAGAGAACGTCAACATGAGTTACAACAACGTGAGAGAGAACATGAATAAAAGCGTGAACAATGAGACAGAGAACGAGAACACGAACGTGCCGAGCAAGACGCATGCGCAAAACATGAACTTGAAATGTTGAAGCTCAAGCGAGATTCCTTGGCAGTCAGACACATCTGTTGCAGCTGGCCCAAGCTCCACGAGCACTCTCCCTGCACATGTTCTGGTGACCCCACACATCAAGCTTCCCCCATAAAAGGAAGGCAAGTGAATCGAGCCATACATAACTCTTTTTGAAGACATGGCTCAGCTTTACCAGCTGGATGATGCAGCTAAGTAGCTTCAGTTTCTTAGCCTGTTTGAGGGCCCTGCCCTTAATATTCTCCACAGAATTCGTGGAGACAATCTCACGTATGAGATGATGAAGGCTGCACTCATCAAAGCATACAGTCTCACAGCTGACGACGCCAAGAGTCAGTTCATGAGGGTGCGTTTACAGGAAAAAGAGACTGCCGTTCAGTTTCTTGACTGGCTTACTGCTTACTTAGATGAGTGGATGGAGAAGGATGAAACTCCTTCCATGCATGAGGGGATAATTGACCTTATGCTGCGCACACAGCTAGAAAAGTCGTGGCCTGCCGAACTTATAGCTCAGCTTAAAATCTGCCAGGTAAAGGATGCCAGCCAAATGGTGGAGAAGGCTGATGCATTCTTCACTGCCTGTGGGTATCAAACTCGTAAGCAATACACCTGGAACAGGAAAGCTGACAAATCTGGGAAACCCTCTCAGACTGAATCCCAGCAACAAAGCCGGTCTCAGAATAATGGCCAAGGTCCAAAACCGCAGGAGGAGGACTAGGGGCAAAACACTCAGAAACCCGAGTGGAAGCGGTACGACAAGCAGAACCCTAACCAGCAGCAGTACCGGTATTTCAAGCAACAGCAGGGCAAGGACAAACCACGTAACCCTCAGTCAGGACAATCGACTTTAGTGTATAGGAGGCAGGATGCAAATGCAGCCTTCATTCCTCAGCAGCAGCACGGTGGTCACGTCCCTACCAGTACGGGTACTCCCCTCCAGTTCTCTAGTCCCACAGCGACAGTGAACACTGCCACAGGAGGTCAATGCTCCATCTCTCCCGACAGTGAGTACGACCCCTCAAGTATCTAATTCTCAGGGCACCATGTTTGCTGCATCATTTTTTCAGCAGCTAAATCAGTGGCTGGCTGCTTCCTCCACAGGCCCTCCCACAGGTGACAGTGCCTTCCTTGTTCAGCCAGGGTTTGTGGGAGGCATTCCTGTGAACATCCTGAGAGACAATGGTTCCTCAGGTTGCTCTGTCAGGCAGAGTCAAGTTTGGTCTGAGCAGTACACAGGTTGACAGATACAAGCTAACCTTATTGATGGATCAGTGAGATTGTTCCCTGAGGCACGTATCCAGGTGGCATCTCCATTTTACACTGGTACGACAGTTGCAGTTGTCATGCCAGAACCCTTATTTGACCTTATCATAGGCAATATTCCCGGTGCCAAGTATAGTTGCACTGAAGATGATGCTACTCAGACTTCAGCTGCAGTAAACACGAGCCATCGCTGAGGCTCCAAATTGTGTCACCCCAGTGACCATTGAATCACCGCAAGATCTGATGCGTAGCCAAGTTGTTCTTCGAGAACAACATTCTGACCCGACACTTGCTGCCGTGTGAAAGAAACAAAAGGGTAGAGTGATAAAGTATTCACGGGGAGGTCAAGCCAAGTTCCTTCGCAAACAAGGACGGCTGTACCGTGAGTCACGAACACCCCAGGGCGAGGTTCAACTGCAGTTTGTCGTTCCTGCTAAGTACCGCCAAGCAGTGTTACAATGGGGTCATTGTTCAGCTTCAGGAGGTCACATGGGCAAAAGGAAAGCACAGGGCCGTATCCGAGCTGACTTTTTCTGGACAGGGATGGGACGAGAGATAGATAGTTTTTGTGCGTTCCTGCAATGTGTGTCCACGTACCACTAATCAGGGATATGTCCTTCCTGTGCCATTTGAAACCACACCCGTAATCTCTGAGTCAGTTGAGAGACAGGGCAGTGGTAATGTGGGTGCAGACCTGAAGTCTCGCCCATTGGTCCCATAGGACAAATCATGTCCAGGGCCTGTATATACATATGTACCACAAGTTAAGGGGAAAGTTTGAGAACCCCGCAGAGACAGTCCGAGGCTGTGTATGGATTACCTTGTGGAACGTCTCGAGCTGTGGGCCTCTCAGAGGATTCCCGGAGAGTGCACATTATCCACATGAGTGTTCACACGCACGGTGGGTTTTATAATGTGACCTGCCCGAGATTGTGTAAGGATTCTCAGCTTCCTAATGTTAATTGTAGGTTTAGAGTTTAACCAGTAAACTGGGTCCCTAGCAAATTTCAGCGTTTGATGTTCTGCACAGACGCCCAGTCTTTTCACTCTTGACCACGTTCCCTGGTTAATTTAGCAAATTGCAGCATTTGATGTCCTGCACAAACGCCCAGTCTTTTTGCTAATTAAGTTTAGGGTTTAACCAGTAAACTGGGTCAGCGTTTGATGTCCTGCAGAGACGCCTTGACTATGTTTCCTGGTTAATAATGTAAATAGTGTACTTTTTGTAACATAAGTACTGATTGCTAGGCAGAGAGGGAGAGAGAAACGACACTTTTGATGCTCTACCTTGATTCCTTTCGCAAGTGCAGCTGGCGGGTGCAGTACTGTCATGCAGAACAGCTGATCATCCCTGACGCATGCTGCCCCCTTTTCTCTTCTGCCTCGTCATCATCATTTGCTATTGATTTGCATTATGTAATTTTACACGTAGGTACAGTTACACCACAACTGTCACACCTACACCATGTATTACATACATCACGCTACATAACAATTAGTTGTTAATGAAAATGTAGCAAACTTTTTGCTCAGTTTGACCTGAGTACAGGATTTTTCACCATCGTCACGGAGTTTTTTCCTCAGGCTTGCTTCTATTAACATAAATACGAGGTTTTTCGTTCACTGGCAACTGACTTTCTCCTGTAGCAGGAGGATAGCACACACACCACAGTGTGAATCTTGTGTGTCTGAGTTTGGATTTATATGTATGTAAATTGAA
The DNA here is from genome assembly GCF_032717465.1 of Coenobita brevimanus. Classification (NCBI taxonomy): domain Eukaryota; kingdom Metazoa; phylum Arthropoda; class Malacostraca; order Decapoda; family Coenobitidae; genus Coenobita; species Coenobita brevimanus. Next base: position 19,182,464 of record NC_137055.1, read on the forward strand.
AGATTTTTTTCCTGAGAAAAAAAAATTGATTTTGATGGGGCATAATGTCACGAGTTGGCGGGATTCTCTATCTAAATAAACTCGTGACACTGAACTTTGGTGGGTAACCACGAATTCTAGTGAATTCCCATAAGTACGAGTATCACTCAGTCAACCACACGTATTCACCCGATCGGGAGTGTTTTCAGAACATTTTTCACTTTCATACATGACTGTCCTTGTGCGCGACATTAGCGCTTTTGCTGAGTGACATATTATGGGCATGTTTCGCTCACCCTCTTTCCGTTAGCCGTTACCAGTTAGCGGCTGGCCTCAGCACTCGCCTCGCTTGTTTGAATTCAGTCAGGATTAGAACGCCATGGGACTAGGTTCGTTGGCCCGGCTTGGAGCAGCGTATTTACAGTGAGTTCCTGAATCCCCACCTAGCGTGAATCGGCGAGAGGTTCAACGTGTGTGGCAGCGTCTTTCCTCAGCAACGACGCCCAGTTCATCCCGCTTAGCCTACTCTCTGACCAGTATTTCTTTTCGTATTTTCCTAGGCGTAAGAGTTTAGCTTTTGAGTGAGCGAATGAGTGTGTTCTTATTTTGAATTCATTTTGAAACATATAACTTAAATTTAACTCATTGTAATCAATAAATTAACAGCTCTTTTTCTTGAGCTTAATGTAATGTAATCTGATGTCTTATTTCTCCACATTAAGCTTATTTCACTTATTGCTCCTAATTTGCATAAACGCTTTGCATTATTCATAACTGGTACTTAGGCCAGTCCTTTTTATTAACTTAAATCCATTGTGCAACTTGGAGTTAATGCACCAGCAAGAACCTGCTTATCGTTCATAGCATTAGTTATTGATTGTCAGGGGTGGAGTCACTTTCTCGTGAGGTAGCAGTACTAACAAACAGCATTTGTGAATAATTAGTCTCTGCTGTGTACTGCTGAGAAAGTAAATAAATTCTCGTCCTTAGAGAATCGGCGACGTAAACCGGCATAAAGTATCAATCATTGCTTGATTCTTGCAAGTCAATTCCTTGTTAATATTGACATGTTAACATTTAAAGTATTATTTAATACTGAAAAATCACAAAACCCCGTGACAGAAGTAAATCGCGTGTAACTCGTCTATTATCAATTTGCGAGAGAAATGTCATAGAAGAAAAGATCTTAGAATGACCAATTCTACTAGAAAATGTTAACGAAAAGTCGAAAATCGGATGAGGGCAACATGTAAAATTTGACCCTTAAAACTTCCTTGATGTTTCAAGTTTTTTTTTTTTAAGTGCTCAAAACTAACTGGTTACAAGCAGTTAGTGTTGAAATGCATGACTAGGCTCCTTGTGCTGCTCATTGATTCACTGGAAATGGAAGAGTTCCCTACTGTATTTTATGTACAATTCCCTAATTGCTATGAGCTAGAAATATTTTGTTATACTCTATGGCTCATAAGACACAAAAAAATTAATGATGTTAACCAGATGTTTTAGCAAATGTAAGGTACATTGTTATTTAGATGTTGGTTGTACATTTTACGGAATCAGTAGAATTTCATTTACATATCAACCATATAGGTATGAATTACTCCGGAGTTCATGGACAATGCAACATAAATGAACCTTGCACTTTTGTTCCAGACACTTATGAACAGGCTCTTTGTGATGCCACACTTGCAGAGGACACTTCCAACACAGAGGCGGATGACAACATCCCACAAAGAAAGAGGAAGAAACCCCAGAAGTATGAGCAGGAGGACTTTTGCAGTGGTGATGGTTGTATAACCAAAGTGGTTAGGATTACAGCAGTTGTAGTTATAAGCATACACACACGGACTATGATTACGGAACTTACAGAGCTTGTATACATAACTTATAATGAATGATAGAGTTGTTGGGTTAGGTTAATACCGCTACAATTCAGTTTAAACCGTTAGAATTTAGCGGTTATTTTTGGTGCTATGGTTAGGTTAGAGATAGATTAGGTTACGTTAGGTTAGATTATGGCTGCGATAATTGTGGTCAGTGAGCTTAGGTCATGGCTACCGTAATCTAGTCTGTGAGTGTGTACTTACGGCTGCCGTGATCCTAACCATGGCCTAGTATAAATTATGTTGATTGGTGCTATATCCATATTGTATTGCCCAGTTGTCAAAGTGCTGCTTTCATATTGTTGACACCTGTCTAGTTATACAAACCGTGAAACATTTTGAATGCATAATTGGTTATACAGTTCAATTATTCAGCTTTGATACTTGCTTCAGATGAAGACAACGAATGCAAAAGAGAAGAATCTCCAGCAAACTCATCATCCAAGCCAGGAAGACATGGTTTTCAAGCTATAAGAAGCGTGCGTCTATTAACCTTCCAAATCCACTAAATTTCAACACTGCAAACCACACCAGTGGTAGGTGATTCATAAATCATAAATTCTTACTTCTCTCAGAAAGAGAAGTCAGGGTAAATATTTCATGATTTAACTATTGGTCCACCAACTTAAATGGAATCCATAGTACTATGTTGATCACTTTAAAAGTTTTTCGAGTGTGACACTGAACTTGCTGAGGAACATGACTTCTGCATTACCAGTAAGATGCAAAGATTTTCAGCATCTTGTTTATATATTTTCTCTTCTTCAGATGAAGATGAACCTGGTGAATACAGGACCTACTTGTTATCAGCCACACCATGCAGGTCTTGGCCTCATCTGTCAGGTTTATGCCTTCAACCAAGGGTATGTCATTACAGCAATGACCATAACAACTACCCAATGTATGTCCCGGGAAAAGTCAAGGATTTCCTTGAAAGTGTATCCCTGTTGAGGCTATTATTCCCAAGTCATTACAGGAATCTAATAAGTCAACACTAAAGACATTTCTTATAGCACTCTGTGTGGCAGAAGTGCCTTATTATGTCCCTATTTATTAAATTCACGATTAAGAAGCCATAATATTGCTGGAAAGAGTTCTGAATTGTGAAATGTTTTAGTTGACTGTTACATTAGCCTGACCAGATTACCAAACTCTTGCAGCAGAGGAAAATTCTTTGCATGCTTTTTGTGTCGGCAAGTCACTATAGAGTTAGGCTTTTTGTTTTCGGAACAGTCCACTTATTTTTTATCATTTGTTTTTCACACAAAAGAGAGACTTGATTGACAGGCCTCGTTCATCTACATCAGTTCATATAAAGACCGACGTGCCTTGGGAGTTCCGTGAATTGAGGAGCTCACAGCCATCCACAATTGTCGGTCCAAGCCAAATGGCTCCTGTACTGCCAATTTTCCTGAGGGAAGGGGCAGGCAAAACCTGTGTCAAATAGGACAAAGGTCCAACCAGTAATTGCGGATGCATATATATTTATCGAAGGGTTATATTGGAGGAGGGAAACTACTTTTGAACAATGATGTCTTCAGTTGTGAAATGTGTCATATGTAATTTTCATTGCCATCTTTCTTTTCAGCCAAGCTTTGCAAATTTAAAATTAAAGTAACTCAATTCTTCTTAAAATATATAAGTGTTTCCAATTAGACAAACCCAGGAACTATGAGAAACTCTGCATCTCATCAATATTCACTCTTTCTCTTAGAAGGTATGATTAGAGAAAGAGTGAATATTGATGAGATGCAGTTCGGGTTCATGCCAGGTAGGGGGACCACTGGTGCCATATTCATTGTTCGACAGCTTCAGGAAAAATATATTGGTAGGAGAAGGGATCTTTATTTTGTTTTTGTTGATTTAGAAAAGGCCTTTGACAGAGTCTCTTGAGAGGTGGTGAAGTGGGCAATGAGAAAGCTTGGCTTGGAGGAGTGGCTGGTTAGGGTGGTTATGGCCATGTATGTGGGTGCTCACACCCAGGTGAGAGTGAATGGAGATTTGAGTGATGAGTTTTCCGTGAATGTTGGTGTGCATCAGGGGTCAGTCTTGAGTCCCATGTTGTTTATCATGGTACTTGAAGCCCTTTCACGTGACTTTAGAAACGGACTCCCGTGAGAGTTGTTGTATGCTGATGATTTGGTGTTGATTGCAGAGAATGAAAGGGAGGCGGAGGAAAGGTTTAGGAAGTGGAGAGATGGTATGGGGCAAAAGGGTTTAAGGGTAAATGCAGATAAAACAAAAGTGATGATATCTAGGGTTGGTGGCGGTACTGTCAAAGACGAGGGAGAGTGGCCATGTGCAGTTTGCCACAAGGGTGTGGGAAGTAATTCCATCTTGTGCGGTGTGTGTGATAAATGGGTGCATAAGAGATGTAGTGGTATCAGAGGTAGACTGCGAGATAATGCTGATTTTATGTGTACGGCGTGCCGGGGTGAGCAGGTGGAGATTGTCAGACGTGAAAGGATTGAACTTGCTGGTGAATCTCTTGAGTGTGTGGAAGAGTTTTGTTATTTGGGAGACATGTTGTGTGCTGGAGGTGGGGCTGGAGCTAGCTCTGTGGCTAGAGTGAGAAGTGGTTGGAAGAAGTTCAGGGAGCTCTTGCCTCTCCTGATATTGAGAGGGCTTTCCCTATGTGCTAAGGGGTCTTTGTATGCAGCATGTGTTAGGAGTGTAATGCTGTATGGCAGTGAGACCTGGGCAGTGAAGGAGGAAGAAATTCGCCGGCTCAGACGTACAGAAATGACAATGATTAGGTGGATGTGCAGTGCATCCCTGCGTCCAAGGCCTGGAGGGGCTGGGTTTACAATGGAAGAGTTGAGAGGTAGGATGGGACTGGAGTGTATTGGTGTTGTGATGAGGAGAGGTAGAATGAGGTGGTTTGGACATGTGAAGAGGATGGGGGATCATAATTGGGTGAGGAAGGTGAGAAGTGTTAATATTGGGGGTGGGGTTATGAGGGGTAGACCGAGAAAGACATGGGACGAGGTCATTAAGTGTGACCTTAGGGTTAAGGGACTGAACAGGGAGGCTGCAATGGATCGTGCAGCGTGGAAAGCCGCCATTAGGTGACCAAGGCCGACACATGCAAGCATGTTGGAGCCTTTAAAAACGAAACGAAACGAAACGATTTTATATATAATTTGCCATGCTTTGCAATTTAGACTTTTTTATTTTTTTTAGAAGACAGAAGCTTGCATGGAAGACCTCAAATGTCTTCAAGCATAAGGGCTGATGCTCATAGGTCACCCCCCAGAGGCAGGATAAGGCCTCAGTCTCAGACTGTAGGAACCAGTTACCTCAACTTAGGGGAAGTTTACTGACGGAGACTGCAAACAGAGTTTACGTGGATGAAAGTAAGTCAGTACAGACTGGTTGTATGTTGTGTCATGCATGCCTGTGATATTTGTTTGTTTACTCATTAGGAAATGTGCCCTTTGATTTCTCCATCAATGTGATCATGTTCATTTAGTAGTATTCACAAAGGCTTTTTTGTTTTTGTTTTTTTTGACAGTTTGTGGATGTTCTAAATTTGTATGGTGATACCTGTCCAAACAAACATTAGGGAGTGAGGACAGTTGTAATTATTTATGCAGTATTTTGTTACTGGTATTTATGATTGATTTTTGGAATAAAAAGATAATCTTCGGTGCTGGGAGGACCTTGTACATAGAAAAACCTGAATCCTGACCCTAGACCTAACAGTAACAAAGTCACCTGTTTAATCATAGAAACAACCACTTCCTGCATCAGTTTCCTGTCAGTCAGTAGGGTAACCAACTCTTCAAATCCCGCAATGAACGCTTTTCCACAATTTTTATTAATTTGATCACCACTACTTAATTTGTCACACACACACACACACACACACGTAGAGGGATTCAACCGAGGAGGACGTGCGACATCGGCGCTCTGTACTGAACCAACACGGCCAGTGGCATTACCTAAATTAGTATCTTTGCATGAGTTAAGCTCTGTACTAGGTTAGACTAAATGATTTTTCATTATTAAAAGGAAAAAAAAGTTTAAACAAGACTTGTTCAAACAGGAAAGAGAAACAAGACAAAAGGATATGTGAGTCATCTGAGGTTTGTTTAGACTACAACAACACGGGGATTGTAAGTATATACTTTGCACTTTTAGTATTGCAAAATGGATACATACTTTAGTAAAGCAAATTTGGAAAAGAAAAGGGATAAAGGTAAAAACCAAAATGATGATTTCTACCAAGAACTGGTTGAAATGGAGACTCACAACAGACTGGTTGAACAAACAAACTAGAAATGGCTTCCAAAAATGAAATTGATGAAATAAGGAAGCAGATGCACTTGCAAAAGGAAGAATTAGAAAAACTAGGAAGGGAGGCCAATAAGAAAGACACAACCATCAGTGAACTAACAGTGGAACTGAGTACACTTAGGAAGAAAATGAGTAAAATGGCAAGTACAGTAGTCAATCACGAGAGTGTTATGGAAGAGTTAATAAATGACACAGAGATAATTAGGCAAGTAAGTAGTCTTATAAACCAGAGCAGTGATATTGAGGAGAAGATAACACAGGTGAATGAAGCTGTGCAAAGCTACAAAAATGATGTGGAAACCACGTACGCTGAAATGGTGAAAGTAAAGAAAGACTTAGAAACAAGGGTGGAGGAAAAAAGCAATAAAAAGGAAGTGAAAAGAATAATCCAAAACAATCCAAAGTTAGTCATAGATTCAGTAGATATAAATAAATCTATAGTAATCACTGGTATAGAAGAGGAAGAAGTAAAAAACGAGATCACAAGAGACAAAAAGGAGATGGCAAATGTAATGAGCTTACTGAAGGAAGTATCAGAGGAAATCTGTAGTAAAGACATAGAGGAACACAAAAGGTTAAGGAAATACGAGAAAAGCAAGACAAGACCTCTAAAGGTGACTTTCCAGAGTGTAAACACTGTGGAAGAGATACTAAAAAATGCAAAGAATCTTATGGAAAAAGAGGAGTTCAAAAATGTATGGATAAAAAGATGCCTAACACAAGAGGAACTGGAATTACTTAAAGAGAAAAGGGAGGAAGCAAAAACAAAAAATGAGGGAAGATCAGAAGAGGAGAAGAAGAAATTTTTTTACAAAGTAATAGGATTGCAGGAACGAAAGTGGTACACAAACAGGATGGAATAAAAAGGAGGAAAGTAGTAGAACCATGTCATGACAAGTATATAAACAAGATGATAAAGTTGATGTACTCAAATGTGGATGGAATGGTATCTAAATTACTAGAGATGAATGATTATGTCAGAGATAATGAACCACAAATAATATGCCTAACTGAAACAAAATTAACACCAAGGATATCCAATGACACACTAAACTTAGAGGAATACAATATATGGAGAAGAGACAGAAATTTAAAAAAAGGAGGAGGAATTATAATATTAACTAAGAAAAATCTAAAAGTCAATGAAATAAAACTAGATTATACCATCACAAGTAGAACTGATTGCAGTAGAGATCAACACATCTGAAGGTAAAGTAATTGTAGCCAATTTGTTCATGCCACCCAGATCAAACACATGGGAAAGAGATGAATATGAGGACCTGGCAGAGAGTACAATTCAGAGTTTAAGATCATTATTACATAAAATGGAAGAGAAATAAAAAAGAATTATACTAACTGGGGATTTAAATACAAATATAAATTGGAATACTCTAGATATAATTAGCCAAGAAAGCTGTTGGGACCAAAAGCTCCTGGATCTCGTACAAGAGTTCTTCATAACGCAACATGTGAGGGAAACCACCAGAAAAAGAGGACTTGATGTACCTTCAGTGCTAGATCTAATATTTACTAGGCAAGAAAATGATATTAACAGTTTAATATATCACCCTTCACTCGGCAAAAGCGATCATGCAGTACTAAATTATAACTTCAGGATAGCATATGACATAGTAAACAGCAATGACAGTTACAAAAAGAGCCTAAACTATAAAAAGGGAAATTATCAAGACCTAAAGAAGTATTTCTTAGAAGTTGATTGGGAAAATGAGCTTAGAGGACAAGATATAAATGCTGTATATAAAAAATTCTGTGAATTTTATGAAATAGGAGTCCAGAAGTACATCCCACAGCACAAAGAAGCAGATAAGAAAATACAGAAATGGTTCAATACAGAATGTAAAAAATCAAAAGAAAGAAGAGATTTGTTGTGGAATAGATACAGAAGACATAATAGTGAAAGGGCGTATAATAATTACAAACAGGCAATAAACGATTATACAAGAATAAGGAGGGAAGCCCAAAAACTGTTTGAGGAGGATATAATAAATAAAAGTAGTGATCAACCAAACCTGTTTTACAGCTATATCAGAAGCAAAACCAAAGTAAAAGATATAATACAATCAATTTCGGACGAGGGAATCACTTATACACAAGAGAAAGATATTTGTGAAGCACTAAATAAGAATTTCCAATTCGTTTTTACAGAAGAAAAAATTTTGAGAGGGACTATGTGGAACATGCATGTCCACACATACTACCAGATATACAAATAGCAGAAAAAGTAATACAGGAGGAGTTAAGCAGATTAGACAGAGGAAAAGCAAGTGGCCCTGATGAAATTTCATGTTGGGTACTACGAGGATGTGCAAAGGAGTTAAGTAAACCATTATTTTTAATTTTCAAGAAATCCTTGAGTCAAGGTAAACTACCTGATATTTGGAAAAAAGCAAATATTGTCCCCTTATTCAAGAAAGGAAATAGACAAAATCCACTCAACTACCGACCAGTATCACTGACCAGTGTTGTAATCAAGGTATTAGAAAAGCTTATAAGAAAAGTTTGAGTAAATCATCTAGAAGAACACAGTATGATAACAGAAAGACAGTTTGGTTTCAGAAAAGGAAAATCATGTGTTACTAATCTGTTGAGCTACTATGACAGAGTAACAAACACAATACAGGAAAGGGAAGGATGGGTGGACAGTATCCATTTAGATTTCAAGAAAGCTTTTGACACAGTACCACACCAAAGACTTTTATGGAAACTGTACCATCAAGGAGGAATTCGAGGTAAACTGTTTTGTTGGATGCAAGACTTTCTCATAAAAAGAGAACTGAGAACAGTACTAAGAGGAAACTACTCATCATGGAAGGAAGTGACTAGTGGAGTACCACAGGGTTCAGTGCTGGCACCAATCATGTTTTTAGTGTATATAAATGATATAAACAGTAACACTGGAAATGAGAGCTATCTGAATATGTTTGCAGATGATGCAAAAATACAAAGGAGAATTACTAACACAGACTCTTGTAAAGAGCTACAAGAAGAATTAAATAAACTTCATGAATGGAGTAGTACATGGCAAATGGAGTTCAATGTGGACAAGTGTCATGTAATCAAGTTTGGTAAAAGTGGAAAAAGACCTGATTGGGATTATAAGTTAGGAAATAAAACCCTATACACATCAGAAAGAGAGAAAGACCTAGGTGTGATCATCAATAACAGACTATCTCCGGCTGACCACATCAGCGAGAAGGTACGGAACATGTATACACTGCTTGCAAATATGAGAATAGCATTCACATACATAAATGAAGACATGCTAAGAAGGATAATAACATCATTCATTAGACCAACCCTGGAATATGCATCAGTAGTCTGGAGTCCTCATCTCAAAAAGCACATAGACAAGATTGAAAAAGTTCAAAGGGCCGCTACAAGATGGATACCAAGCTTAAGGAACCTAAGTTACGAAGAAAGACTAAATAAACTGAATCTACCAACACTACAGGAGCGAAGGAAAAGAGGTGACATGATAATGCTATATAAGTGCATATCAGGGAAGGAGAAAATAGACATAAATGATTACTTAACATATGGAGAAGCATCAGCAAGAGGACACTGCAAAAAACTGTATAAGAGAGGTGATAAAGACGTAAGGAAATTCAGTTTCCCAAACAGAGCAATTGATCAATGGAATGCACTACCGAATGAAATAGTGTGTGCCAAAACATTTCACAAATTTAAGGATATGTACGATAAATATGGTTTAAGACACGGGACAGTACGAGCTTGACTCATTCCTGTAAAGATACAATTAGGTAAGAACAATTAGGTAGGTAAGAACACACACACACACACACACACACACACACACATATATATATATATATATATATATATATATATATATATATATATATATATATATATATATATATATATATATATATATATATATATATATATATATATATATATATATATAAGGAATATCAACACCAGGGCTTGTTGGAACATCTTTAATGGTGATGTTTCGCAATATCTCATTAAATCATCAGACCTAGAAGTAATCATTTATTTTAGCTATGGTAAAAATAGTTATGTCTTTGATCAAACTTTGCATTGAAAATAACTAAGAAATATTCTAAGGCACATGGATATCCTACTTAAGTCATCAAAAATTAAAATAAAAACCATTCATACACTAAAATGCACAAACCAGTGTAGTGAAAGCAAGAACGTTCAGGTAAAATTTCAAGAATACATTCAAACCTTTAAAAACACAGCAGTTGAACAGAAGAACTATTGTCACCGATAGTGGGTTTGTAGAGGTGTGTATAAAGTGTCTCCATGATGGGGAGGTCAGAGCTGTACTGGCTTCTAGCACGGACTGTGAAGGAGGTTCGCTTGACAGAGTGATCGTGTGTGTGTGGGAGTGTTGTCTGATGGCACTAAAGGGTGGTTTAGTGACTGGTTTGCCTGTTCGAGCTGATGTACCTAAGTGTTCGTATATGCGTGTTTTAAGATGTCTCTCTGTTTTTCCGATATATAACGCCTGGCAGCTATCACACGTATATCTTTAAACAACAGAGGACCCTAGGTGTAAGGGTACTTTATCTTTGATTCTGAAGAGAGTACCTATTTTTCTCGTAATGAAAATGACTCTGAACTCTATTTGTGGAAATGTGTAGCTGAGTAGTTTGCGTAGCTTGTTTCTCAGGTGAAAACTATGTTCACCTCTGTAATCGATCTTAAAGTAAATAGTGTGTTTCGGGACAGTTTGAACTTTTTGAGCCACAGGGGTTAGTAACTTGTTAATAGCTTTGCCAATGTAAAGGTCAGAGAAAAAAAATAGAGAACCCGTTGTTATAAAGCATATTTCTTATGTACTCTAATTCCGTATGAAGCTGAAAATAATCTGAACAAATATGGTAAGCTCGGTTAGTCAGAGTTGTTATCAAATTACGTTTATAATTTATTGGTATGAATGAGCTGAATTTCGTACATAATCCCGTGAATGTTGGTTTCCGGTAGACATTGGTAGTAAAAGTGGTGCCTGTTCTGGTGATATCTATATCTAAAAATGGATGCTTCTTATCCTTTTCTGTCTCAGCTGTGAATTCTATGTTTGGATGTCTCGAATTGAGGTAGCTTAAAAATCGTCGTATATGAAGTGGAGATTTAAAAAGTAAAAAGGTGTCATCTACATACTTCCTTTAAAACAATGGCTTACAATCATCTGGGCAATATTTAATCCAATTCTTCTCATGGAAGCTTATGAAAATGTTACTTAGTGTTGGGGCAAGGGGGTTTCCCACTGCAACCCCATCAACTTGCCTGTAGGCTTGCTCATTGAATAAAAATATGCAGTCTTTTACAGCTAAATTAAGTAATTTACGCATTTGTTCACTACTAAAACCGGAAACTATGTCATTCTCCTTAAAAAGTTCACCGATATCAATAGTCTCATTTAGCGAGATATTGGTAAAGAGAGATTTAATATCAAAACTTACCATAACACAACTGTCAATGCTTAAAGCTGTTATTTCCTTAACGAAAGAAAAGGTGTCGCTGCAAGTGTACTGGTTAGTGGAAATGGGGCTCAGTATATATATATATATATATATATATATATATATATATATATATATATATATATATATGTGTGTGTGTGTGTGTGTGTGTGTGTGTGTGTGTGTGTGTCCCTATACTGAATGTTACATGTTGTTTCCTTCTATTATCTGTTGTGTTTGGACTGTAAAGCGTTACGTGTCGACACACTGTAATGAGAAGATCAATTCTTCGTGCTACTTGAGGTGTGGAGTTAGTAAATGCAATATCATATGCAACAATGTAGAAAGTTATGTGTAATATGGAAGCACTCCTATGTCATATACGGCAATAGAGAGTGTATTGTGTTAAATAAGTATAGGCTCTGTTTCATATCATTGTACTTTTTGTTACGTATGCGAAAGATCCTTTTTATTGTCTTAGAAAAACAGTCTGGAAATTGCAAATTCAGAATGTGTTATATGTATTAATGTAGGCCATGTCATTGTTTTGTTTGTCTCTTAAACACACCTTGGACAGGTCCATTCCGCGGGATGCGTCCAGGTCAGTACTGTAATATCCTATGCCTCTCCAGCATGGACTCCCATCCTCTCCAACACTCACTACAACACCTTGCAATTTGTCACTGGCAACACCAAAACCATCTCATAGCTCACCTACGCTTTGAAATTAAAGTCCTACCAGTCAGAGATGCTCTTGACATGAGACGCACAAAGTTCTATGTAACTGCCTCTGAATATCTTGCACATACCTTCCACTTCTCCCATCTGCTCCAAATCATATTTATCCAATCTCTCTCCACTTCTTTCCTCTATTCTACCATTTTTCCATCCTCTTGCAACCTTTTTGCCCTCCTTGTGTGTACCGGTATGTGTGTATGTATATATTATTAATATTATACTAGACACTTCAGAGTCAGTGTTAGTTTTAAGTATGTTACCAACAAACTAACATTTTTTATTTATGTTTTGCAGCAACCTTGGCTCAGTGGGATAAAGCGCTCCACTCTGGCCGAAGAGTCGGAGGTTCGAGTCGACCCAGGGTTCATTGGTAGACATCAGTAAGGGCAACCGCTCATAAAGTGTGTCTCACTCCAAAACTAAGTGCTCTACCCAGGGGCAACACCATAGCCCTTGCCAACAAAAGGGGACAGTGGGAAAAGAATGTGCTTGCAAATTATTTTAATTTAAGCTAAGATTACTTCTAGAATAACAATAAATGCTCCCCCTTGCCCCCAACTAATCCTGATCCCAAAAGGACCCCCAGTGGAAATATGCCACAGAGGCCTTATTGGGTTATCCTTGGTTGGTTTCAAGCATGGCTGGGACTTATAAACACTTGTTTGGAGTTTAATGTGCGACTGTGTGTAAATCCTAAGCCAAATTATTGTTATTATTATTATTATTACCCCCCTACCCCCCTGGGGGTGTTTATTTTTTCAAGAACACTCCCCCAGTATCCCTGCTTGTCGTAAAAGGCGACTAAAAGGGTTGGCGGAGGGTTAGTTCCCCTCCCCGGAAAACAACTAACTAAAAAAACAAACAAGAAGCCTCGGACAAGGACTGACCAGGATCTGACAAAGGACTTGGTAATGGCTACATGGAATGTAAGAGGAGCGAATGATGAGATGAAAGAGAGAGAGATTGTCCAGGTGCTTGAGGGTGCGAAAGTGGATGTATGTGGAATAACTGAAACAAAATGGAGAGGAGAAAGTGTGAGAGAATAGGAGTATGGATGGGGTATATGTGCAGGAGTAGGTGAGAATGAGAGGGCAAAGGAAGGAGTATGTATAGTTGTGAGTAAAAGATGGAAGAAGAGCATAAGACAGGATGGATCAGTTGGGTCAAGGATTGTGTGGGTAAAGTTGAAAGTTGGAATACAAACGTGGGCGATTGTGTGTGTTTATGCGCCAACACAAGATCGTGCTAGCAGAGTGAGAGAAGAGTTCTGGACAAATGTGGAAGTGTGCATGGAAAAGTTTGGAAGGAATGAAAGTGTGTTTTTGATCGGTGATATGAATGGTAAAGTAGGGAATGTGAAGGTAGATGGAATATTTGGTGAGTGGGGTGTGCCTGCTGAGATAGATGAGAATGGCAGTGCATTAGTGGACATTTGTGCTGGGAGGGGGTTGGTGATAGCCAATACCCTCTTTAGGCATAAAATGATCCACAGGTATACATGGCGAGTGATGAGAAGGGTGGGTGGTGAACTGAATGAAAGGAAGGCAATGATTGATTATGTGTGTGTGGATGAAAGGATGCGAAGATGTGTAATGGATGCAAGAGCTTATAGAGGTTGGGGGAGTGGACTTTCTGACCACTACTTGGTGGTGGCCAGAATTAGGATCCAAGTAAGATGGAGGAATAGAAGAAGGGAAAGACGAGAGGAAGGAGTAGTTGCAAGGAGAGTGGAAAGGTTACAAGAGGATGAGAAAAAGGCAGAGTATAAGAGAGAAGTGGAGGAACGATTGGGCAAATATGAACTGGAGCAGATGGGGGACGTGGAAGGTGTGTGCAGGATATTTACAGAAGAATGTGCAGCATGTGATGTGGTGTGTGGGAGGAAGAAAAGACAGAGGGGGGGTGCAAGGAACAGCGTGGTGGACTGAAGAGGTGAGACAGGCTGTGGCACAAAAGAAGAACGCATACAATGAATTAATGAGAAATAGGGGCGTGGAAGAAGTTGAGAGGCAGAAGAGAGAGTTATAAGTAGAAAGAGAGAGATGAAAAGCTTAGTAAGAGTAAGAAGAAAGTGGATGAGGATATTGGAAGGAATTTGAATGTAAAGTGGAGGGACTGTAAGAAAATGTTCTGGAAAGAGATGAAGAGAGTAAGACAGGGGGGAAGTGAGGTTAGCAGGGGAGTGAAAGATAAAAATGGTAGATTACTAGTGGAGAAGGGAGAAAAAGTGAGCAGATGGAGAGAACACTTTAAGAAATTGTTGAACATACAGGATGGAAGTAATGCGAGTATAAGTGGCTGGGAGAAGGAGGGAGGTGAGAAGACAGGAAGAAATCAGGATAGAAGTTGTGGAAGCAATGAAGAAAGTCAAACTGGGGAAAGCCCCAGGAATTGGAGTGAGTGGTGAAATGCTGAAGCATGGGGAAGAGATAGTAGTAGAATGGATGTGGAAGATGTGCAGATTGGCCTGGGAGGAAGGTAGAGTCCCAGAGGATTGGAAGTCAGGTATAATTATTCCCATGTACAAAGGAAAAGGGGAAAAAGAAGTGTGTGGTAATCATAGAGGCATTTGTCTTCTTAGTATAAGAGGAAAAATGTATGATAGGATACTTATTCACAGAGTTAGAGAAAGAACAGAGGAATTAGTTGGAGAAGAACAGGGAGGCTTTAGGAAGGGAAGAGATTGTGTAGATCAGATATTCATTCTTAGATCTTTAGTGGAAAAGTTTCTAGAGAAGGGAAAGAAGTTGTATGCGGCTTTCATGGATTTGGAGAAAGCATATGACAGGGTGGATAGACAAGGATTGTGGAGCGTATTAAGAATATATGGAGTAGATGGGAAGTTGTTGAATGTTGTGAAGAGTATGTATGATGATGCTAAGGCTGCAGTGCGTGTGGATGGTGAACTAAGTGAATTTTTCTCTTTAAAGGTTGGGCTGAAACAGGGATGTGTCATGTCTCCATGGTTGTTCAATCAGTACATGGATGGGGTAATAAAAGAGGTACAAGGTAGGGTAGTGGATGTTGGAGTGGCCCTGGTGAGAGAGGATAGTGTTTGGAAACTCCCTGTACTGTTGTTTGCAGATGATACTGTGTTGTTGAGTGAAGACGAAGGGGAGCTGCAAGGCTTGGTGGATGAGTTTAGGATAGTGTGTGAGAAACGGAATCCAAAGGTGATTGTAGGGAAGAGTAAAGTGATGGTCTTTGAAAGAGGTGAAGTCAGTGAATGTACAGCGAGGTTGGTTGGTGAGGAATTGGAAAATGTGAATACGTTTAAGTACTTGGGTAGTGTGATGAGTAAGGATGGAGGTTTGGAGGGTGAAGTGCTTGAAAGGGTACAGCAGGGAAGAAAGGTTCCTGGTTCTTTGAAAGCAGTGATAAGAAACAAGGAAGTGAGCATGGAAGTGAAAAAGTTACTACATGACAGTATTGTGATACCAACTCTAACGTATGGAAGTGAAGCTTGGACTTTGTTGGAAGGACACAAGTTAAGAGTGAGAGCAGTGGAAATTAGTTATTTAAGAGGAGCCTGTGGAGTCACATGGAGAGACAGGCTGACGAATGAGGATGTAACGGAGCGTTGTGGTGTGGATGTGGATGTGATAGGAAGCGTTATGAGGAACACACTGAGGTGGTTTGGCCATGTGGAGAGGATGGAGGGTGAGCGACTGACGAAGAGAGTGTATGTGAGTGAGATGGAGGGGAGAAAAGGGAGGGGGAGGCCGAAAATGAGATGGAGGGATGGGGTGGAGAGGTATATGAGAGAGGGGGGTGTGAGTTGGGAGCAGGGCAGTGAAATGGCGGGGGACAGGGCGACATGGAGGCGATTTGTTTGTGGGATTGAGGCGTCTGGCAATAGAGAGATAGATAGATTCATCCGGACCTCCTTTCCCACCCTAGGGCAGGGTGAGGAGTAGCAATGTCCAGACAGCCCAAATTTGCCCAATCCATGGGCCACACTTCCATTTGTTCACCATTCAAGACCCCGGAATCATGGCTTTATTTGATTCGCCCCAAACATTCACCACATTCTGTAGCTTCATATAAATATATCCGATAGAGTCAGTCCGGACTCTGTCACGTAAAAAAAATGGTTCCAAATCTCTGACCATGTGCTTCATCTCAAACATTCATCCAGCAGCTCGATGTCTTGTCAGTTCCCAAGCCTCAACGACTTCCAAACCTCTCTCCCTCACACATCCACCATATCCCTCCACCTTCTCCTTGGCCTACCTCGCCTCTTCCCTCCTTCAAAGTCGCTCAGATATACCTTTTTCACCACTCTCTTGTTATCTATTCCCTCCACATGACCATACAATCTCAGTACTTTCTTCGATTCTGGTGTCCAGAGACTTCCTCACTTCACATCTTTCGCGAATCACATTATTTCGTATCCTATCCACTCTCTGTACTCCACATACTGTATATTCCTCAGCAGCCCCATCTCCACAGCTCTCGCTTTTCATTTTCGTGCCACATCATAGTCTCATATCCATATGTTAAATTTGGCACTAACACTTCTTCATGTAAGCCTCGTGCAGCTGCAACACTCAATCCACTGTTTCTTATAAAGGCCTTCATTGCACCAGCTACTTTCCTTCCTTATGTCACTCTACTCCACTTCTTATGCACATCTTCCTCTCTTTTCTTTCACTGTACCCAGGTATCTGAACTCCCACCAATTCCAGTCTCTCTCCATTCACTGTAACATCACACTGGGAGTCACCTCTCTCAACCATCACTTTACTCTTTTCTACATTTACTCTCAAAGCACAACGCACACAGACAACAGCAAAACTCTGCACTAGTCTACCAAGTTCTTGTCCTGTATTTGCAAGTTGTAGTCTACTGCATCATCTGCATACAACAAACATGAGATATTCCTTGCATCACCATTTATTACAAACGCCATCCCCTTCTCCATTACTCATGTTTTATAGTTCTCTCATCACCCCATTCATATAGCCTATAAATTGAAGAACCATGGGGACATCACACAACCTTGTCGCACGCCCACACCGATCGTGAACCATTCAGTTAGGTACCAGTGCTGGGAACAATACTGATAAAAAGTAGCGGCGCTCCCATTCCCGCTATTAGCTCGAAAAACTAGTGGCCTTACTGGTTTCGCTACTTGACACGAAATGTAGCGGCGCTCCCGCTCCCGCTACTTTAAAAAAAAAAAAAAAAAAAAAAAAATACACAAAGGAAAGGTTAACAAAAATCTTTGGTATAGCAATACACTATATACTGTTTTGATAATATTAGTCAGTCTGAGTGATTATGTTGTGTACCAGTAATGTCGGTATATACTTATATTAAAAAAAAAAAAATCATCATCTACATGTCAGTGTCACTTTAATGAAGCTTAGAGCCGAAGGTAAAGGAAAAAACTATTTAATGTATAATGTAACAGTTGTTCTTTTACACTGTTAAATAGTATACCTATTGAAAGTAACATATGTAAACATAAGGCAAAAAAAAATGTGGCCTACCATTGATACATATTATACAGATTTATTATATTTTCAATGATACCTATTTAAGATATGTACGAAAGCGAAAGTAAAAATGAACTGGGGCTTTCTTTTGAAGGCTATTTATACAATAGCAATGTTTTTTTTCCATTACTTTAAACTGAAAGTAACATACTGTTACGCAATAATAACGTAGTGAGTAAGAATTAGTCTGAAAGAGAGTAAGGGAGAGAGCGGGAGTTAGAGGTGTGTGTGTGTGTGTGTGTGTGTGTTAGCATTGCCTACATCTCGCTGACATCCTTATTGATCTTGAGGAAGACAATCTTTGCAAGTTGCACGTTCAATATTCTGGTCAGTACAGGGGTCAGGTTCCATAATAGGAATTGAAGTGCAACGAAATTTCGACTGATAGTCTGCTGACCGCGGCAGAACAAACTGAGACTGGCTAGTCTGGCTCGCACTCCATCTCCGTACTGCTGGCCAAGCTGCCAGTTACTTAATTTAAATGATCGATAATTAACTAGCAAATTCCTGTCTAATTATTGCACATTACTAATAATAATAATTAATTAATAAATTACTGATATAATGTTGAACAAACATCATTAATTGAGAGAATTGACGAAAGTATTATTTTTCGTCATTAATAAATACAACCAAACCGTCGGCATATCTGTATGTACTCAACTACTCCGGACCTGTATTAATCGCGTGAGTAGCGAGGAGCGCGGTAACGCCTGAGTACAGCCAAAAAGTAGTGGCGCTCTTAGTTCCGCTACTGGCTAAAAAAAAGTAACGGCGTTACCACCATCGCTATTAAAATAGTAGCGGCGCTATATAGCACCGCTACTAATAGCGGCGCTATATAGCACCGCTACTAATAGCGGCGCTATTCCCAGCATTCCATTAACCGTTACACATCCTTCGCTACCATCATAAAAACTCTTGACAGCACATAGCAGCTTACCATCTACACGGAACATGCGCAAAACCTTCCGCAATCGTTCTGTCTACTTTGTCGTATGCTTTTTCCAGATCCGTGAATGACATAAATGCATTATAATCCTACTCACAAGCCTTCTCCACCATCTGTCTCTGCAAATATTTCATCCACACATCCTCTGCCATTTCTAAACTCACTCTGTTCATCACTCATTAGGACTTCTGATATCTCTTACTTTCTGTATAATAATTTTTCCATATACCTTCCCTACCACACTCAATACTCTTATGGCATGATAATTCTTGCACTCACTTCGCTCACCTTTGTTTTTATACAGGGGTACAATCACAGCCCTTTTTCACTCTGCTGGCACAGTTTCACTCATCCACGCCTTCTTACATATCTCCAACAAGCACTTCATTCTGCTTTCTCCATGACAATCAGCTCTGCATGCACCTCATCAACCCCTGCTGCTTTCCCATTTTTCCGCCGCTTCGTAGCACACTTCACCTGTACGAGTGTCACGTTTCCTGGCACTGCATTCCTTCTCCGCTTGGGCTACCCTCCATACCAATCATGTTCACAGTGACTCTGCTCTCTCTATTTCCATTCATCAGGTTTTCAAAATATTCTTTCCATCTGGTCCTTACTTCATCCCTATGGGTGAATAATTACCATCTACAGCCTTCACACCTTCAGATTTCTCTCAGCATTCAATTCTTCATTTCTGCACCTCTTCCCTATATAACTTCGTATTTTCAGAGTAGTTTGCATTCATTTTTCTTCCTAGATCATCATTTATCTCCTTTTTCCTCTTCACTAGCTTCGGTACGTGCTTGCTCTCAATCTACTGCATTCAGTTCTTATTTCAATTGAAGCCCTATCCTGTAACCACTCTAGCCTCTTCTTCCTCTTTCCCTCTACTGCTCTCAACCTCTTCATTCCACCATAATAATAATAATAATAATATTAATTATTATTATTATTATTATTATTATTATTATTATTATAACTGAGAAGTGACAAGACTATAAACACTGAATGTACTCATTACCAGGTGTATTTTTGAGAAATTTCTGTAAAATACAAATTTAATGTAGAAAGAACTGTCTTTTGCTTATTTCTTTTCACAGACACACACAAATGTGTTGGTTTTGATAACTTTTATAAAAGTTGCTGCTTGGTTACATAAAGTTGTGGCAATGTTGCCTGAAAGTTGCAAAAAAAACGTTATTATGCAACGTTGTGACAACTTTAAGAAAACCATACAAGATTACGTTGTCACAGCATAGTGCCATAACGTTGTGGCAACATTAACAAAACATTATGATAACGTTGTTGCAACGTAATATTGTTTGCTGGGAAGGAAATTCACTTTCCTGATTTAAAAAAAGAAAAAGAAAAAAAACAATGGCCTCGTTATTCAATCACAGCACACCCACTACAAGTGGAAGCCATCGTCAAACTGGCAATAGTAAGTGATTTTGAAATCTGAAAATCTCCTAATGCTATCAATGATTTGATTGGTTTAACTTTTGGCTGATTTTAATTTCATTGGTCGTGACGTCTGAGCATGCACTGTACTGGCATAACGTCACGGCCGGAGCTGCCCCGAGAGGGAGAAATACCGACTCGAAAGTTTGAATCTAAAGGGAGATCCAAGGTAATACAGTATTATATAGGGCTTTATGTTAAATATACATTTCCGAAAACAAATGTACAGTGGAATAAATTCAGAAAAACATGATATACAACGTGGTCGTATCAGATTTCCTGGATCGCGAAATGAAGTTCTCCAAATATCGACTGTGATTTTTTTTTTTTTTTTAAATCTCATGAAATATCTGCATTAATTGAAAAATTTTGCTCTAGATCCAACACACCTGTGCTCAAACCTGAGTGCTTGATCGAAACATATAAATATTTCAGCCACAGTCCTAACCAACCAATTCACTAATATCTGGTGGGGGAGGCGGTGGCTCAATCGGTAGAGAGTTGGCCTGCAGTCCTAACGGACCCGGGTTCAAATCCCGCTGGGGCAGGGAACAGTTTAAGGATTTGAATTTCATAAATATAAGACTTTACTGATCTACCAGAAGACCCGCCGACATGTCGTAAAAATACCCCCGCTAATACCAATACACCAGTCCTGTATGAGACATCCCAAGCATGTATTCAGTATGGACGGTGGGTGTTAGCGCCGAAGAGGTGACATGTGGAGGTGTATGGTATGTAGGACTACTAGTAGGGCCTTGAAAGCAGGCTGTGAAGCCTATGCCCAGAGTCGGTCATCAAAAAAAAAAAAAAAAAAAAACTTACCGTACTATTTTAACATCAGTTCACCAATTTCTTTGGGTGCAAAAACGAATTACATATTCCAAAAAAGAACTGAAATGATTGCACATACTTGCTGGTACTAATAAAAAATCTGTCTCTGTTTTATTACTAATTTCTGTACTGTACATGAATAAGAGAACACTAAAGCTACTCAAAAATACAACCTAACAAACAATATTACGTTGCGGCAACGTTACCACAAAGTTGTGTTTTTGTTGCCACAACTTTATGGCACTATGTTGTGACAACGCAATCTTGTATGGTTTTCTCAGAGTTGCCACAACGTTGCAGTATAACGTTGTTTGCAACTTTCAGGCAACATTGTCACAACTTTAACCTGGTAGCAACCTTTATACAACTTACCAAAACCAACACATACCTCTGTATCTGTGAAATGGAGTATGCAAAGACAGTTTTTTCTATATTTTTATTTTACAGAAAATTCTGAAAAATACTACTGGTAATGAGTTCATTCAATGCTCATACAGTCATGTCACATGTCTTAATAACAACAGCAGCAACAACAATAACAATAATAATAATAATAATCTATCTTTTGCCAGAAGCCATAATCCCATAAAGGGTGACCACAAACAAATCGCCTCCATGTCGCCCTGTTCCCCGCCATTTCATTGCCCTGCTCCTAGCTCACACATCCCTCTCTCATATATATACCTCTCCACTCCATCCCTCCATCTCATCCTTGTCCTACCCCTCCCTCTCCCCCCTCCTTCACCTCACTCATTTACACTCATCTCGTCAGTCTCTCACTCTCCATGCTCTCCACATGGCCAAACCATCTGAACGTGTTTCTCCTAACGCCTTCTATCACATCCACATCCACACCACAACGCTCCTTCACTTCCTCATTGTCAGTCTGTCTCTCCATGTGACTCCACATGCTCCTCTTAAATAACTGATTTCCACTGCTCTAACTTTTGACTTCTGTCCCTCCAGCAAGGTCCAACCTTCACTTCCATACCATATAGCCGGTATCACAATACTGTCATGTCGTAGCTTTTTCACTTCCATACTCACTTCCCTGTTTTTTATCACTGCTTTCAAGGAACCAGCAACCTATCTTCCTTGTTGTACCCTTTCAAGCACTTCACCCGCTAAACTTCCATCCTTACTCATCAAACTACCTAAGTACTTAAACACACTCACATTTTCCATTTCTTCCCCATCCAACCTCACTGTACATTCACTGACCTCACTTCTCTCGAAGACCAACACTTCACTCTTCCCTACATTCTCCTTTAGATTCCGTTTCTTACACACTCTCCCAGACTCATCCACCAAGTCTTGCAGCTCCCCTTTGTCTTCACTTAACAATACAGTATCATCTGCAAACAATGGTACTGGTAGTTTCCAAACACTGCCCTCTCTCACTAGGGCCGCTCAACATCCACTGCCCTACCTTGTAGCCTATCTCTTTATATCCATATACAGACTGAACAACCAAGGAGACATGACGCATCCTTATTTCAATCCAGCCTTCAAATAGAAAAATTCACTCAGCTCACTATCCACACGCACCCTCATACATAATCTTCACTGCCTTACAACAACTTCCCATTTACTCCATATATACTTAATACTTACCACAATCGTTGTCTATCCACCCTGTCATATGCTTTCTCCAAATCCATGAAAGCTGCATACAACTTCTTTCCCTTCTCTAGAAACTTTTCTACTAAAGATCTATGAATGAATATCTGATCTACACAACTTCTTCCCTTCCTAAAACCTCCCTGTTCATCTCCAATTAATTCCTCTGTTATTTCCCTGACTCTGTCAATAAGTATCCTACCATATACTTTTCCTGTTATACTAAGAAGGCAAATGCCCCTAAGATTACAACACACTTCTTTTTCCCCTTTTCTTTTGTCCAGGGGAATAATATTTCCTGACTTCCAATCCTCCTGGACTCTAGCCTTCCTCTCAGGCCATCTGCACATCTTCCACATCCATTTTCTTACTCTCTCCCCCATGCATCAGCATTTCACCACACACTCCATCAATAATAATATTAATAATATTCCATCCATCCGTCATCTAAACCTGTGTTGCCCTATGAGGAGCGTAGGAGCCCGGGGCTAGGCAAGTTGGTCTTGACATTTAAGATGAGAGTGACCAGTTTCACTCATCCCTGAGTGGCATTATGTGAGCAGTAAACTCCAACCACCCCTTGCATATTAACCTTTGCCGGCTCAATCCGATTGGAGCGCCTTAATTACCCACTAAACCACAAAGCGCCACAATTTGGTAATATGGTTACCACCCAGCGTAGTAAATGGTTTCCTGGTTTACAGGAAACTATTATGTTTGTCAGTGTAGAGGCACCCACATGTACAAGGAAGAGGAAAGAATGAAGGAAAGAAGGACAGCAGAGTGTAAAGTCAACTGTAGGCAGAAGGATAATAATAATAATAATAATAATAATAATAATAATAATAAACTCTCATCTTAATGTCAGGACTTGCCTAACCCCAGGCTCCTCCACTCCTCATAGGGCAACATAGGATTGGATGATGGATAGATGGATGGATGGATGATCGGTTTGAGATTTACACACACACTGGCATAAGAAACATCGAACAAGTGTTTATAAGTACCTGCCATGCTCGAAGCCAACCATGGATAACCTAATAAGGCCTCTGCAGCAGATTTCCATTGGGGTCTTTTTGGGATCAGGATTAGCTGGGGGCAAGGGGGTGAACTTAGCTTCAATTAAAATTATTTGCAAGCACATTTTTTTCCCCACTGTACCCTTTTGTCGATAAGGGCTATGGTGTTGCCCCTGGCCAGAGGACTTAACTTTGGAGTGCGTAGCACTCTATGAGCGGTTGCCCTTCCTGATTACCAATAACCCTTGGGTGGACTCGAACATCCGACCCTTCAGCCAGAGAGGAGCGCTTTAACCCACTGAGCCACGGTTGCTACAAAATACAATAAATAAAAAAATATTAGTTTGTTGGTAACATGCTTAAAACTAACACTGATTTGAAGTGTCTAGTATAATAATAATAAAAATAATAATAATAATAATAATAATAATACATACATACATACATACAAGGACAGCAGAAAGGTTGCAAAAGGATGGAAAAAAAAAAAAAAAAAGGAAGAATATGGGAGAGAAGTAGAAAGCGATAGGGTAAATATGATATGGAGTACATGGGAGAAGTGGAAGGTGTGTGCGAGATATTCACAGGCTGTTGCATAGAACTGTGTGCCTCTCATGTCAAGAGAATCTTTAATTGGTAGAGCTTTAGTTTCAGAGTGTAGGTGAGCTATGGGGGTGGTTTTGGTGTAGCCAGTGGCAATTTGAAAGGTGTTGTAGTGAGTGTTGGAGAGGATGTGATTCCATACCGGAGAGGCATAGGATATTACGGTACTGACCTGGACGCGTCCCGCAGGATGGACCTGTCCACAGCGTGTTTAAGAGACAAACAAAATAACATGGCTTACATTAATACATATAACACATTCTGAACTGGCAATTTCCAGAATGATTTTCTAAGACAATAATAGGGACCTTTTGCACACTGGACGTAACGAAAAGCACAATGATATGAAACAGAGCCTTTACTTATTTAATACAATAAACTCTATTGCCGTATATGACATAGGAGTACTTCCATATTACACATAACTTTCTACATTGTTGCATATGATTGGTCTTCTCATAACAGTATGTCAACATGTAACGTCTTACAGTCTAAAGACAACAGATAATAGAAGGAAACAACATGTAACATTCTGTGTGTGTGTGTGTGTGTGTGTGTGTGTGTGTGTGTGTGTGTGTGTGTGTGTGTGTGTGTGTGTGTGTGTGCCAAATTAAGTAGTGGTGATAAAATTTTTAAAAACTGTGGAAAAGTGTCCACTGCAGGATTTGAAGAGTTGGGCATTGTACTGGCTGACAGGAAACTGATGCAAGGAGTGGTTCTTTCAATGATTAAACAAGTGACTTTGTTAGTCAGGTCAAGGGTCAGGATTCAGGTTTTGACTATGTAAAGTTGCCTCAAGGAGTTCCTGCATCCCCTGTGTTACCTCCTGTCTAAATGTGGCAACGTCGCAGTAGTAGCATAAATAGCTATGAATGAACGGCATTTGTACTCTGTAATTTACATAATATTACCAGTCATTGTGAAGTTTGGCATACATACCCACCACCCACGTCCGCCGTTACAGTACGAGTGCCCGTTCATTCACAGATATTCACACTACTTCTGCGACGTTTTCAAATCTTGACAGGAGGTAAAACAGGGGGTATAGGAACTCCTTGAGGCAACTGTACAAGGTCCTCCCAACACCCAAGATTATCTTTTTGTTGCAAAATCAATCAGAAATATTGGTAACAAGAACAATACTGCATAAATAGCTATAACTGTCCTCACTCCCTGATGTCTGTTTGGAGATATCACCATGCAAATTAAGAACATCCACAAGCTGTCCAAAAACACAGAGCCTTTGTGAACAAAAGAATACTACTAAATGAACATGATCACAATGATGCCGAAATCGAAAGGCACATTTCCTAATGAGTAAACAAATAAATATCACAGGCATGCATGACAGAACATATAACCAGTCTGTACTTTCTTTCATCCACGTAAGCTCTGTATGCAGACTCCCTCAGTAAACTTCCCCTCGATTGAGGTAACTGACTGGTTCCTACAGCCTGAGATGAGGCTTTTCTGTCTCTGGGTCTGACCTATAAGCATCAGTCCTTGTGCTTGAAAACATATGTGGTTTTCCAAGCACGCTTCCGTCTTCTAAAAAAAAATAAAAAATAAATTAAAATAAGTATCAAAATTGAAATGCATATCAAATCAGATATAAAATATGCAGTGTTTCTTTTGTTCCTGGTTTCATCTTATTGGAAACACCTGTATACTTTAAGAAGAATGGGGTTACTTTAATTTTATATTTGTAAAACTTGGCTGAAAAGAAAGCTGGCAATGAAAATTGCATGTGACACATTTCACAACTGAAGACTTCATTGTTCATAAGTAAAATTTCCCTCCCCCAATATATATAACCCTTCAATAAATATATATACATCCTCAATTACTGGCTGGACCTTTGTGACTTACCATAAGTTCTACCTGCTCATTCCCTCAAGAAAATTGGCAGTACAAGGGACATCTGGCTTAGGCCGACAATTGGGGATGGCTGTGAGCTCCTTACTCCACGAAATTGCCTAGGCACGTATGAACTGGTGTGGATGAACGGGTCCTGTCAATTAAGTCTCACTCTTCCGTAAGAAAAGCAAATGATAAAAAAAATAACTGGATTGTTGGAAAAAAAAAAAAAAAAACTCTATTTTGACTTGCCAACAAAAAAGGCATGCAAGAGTTTTTCTTTGCCGCAAGAGTTTGGTAATCTGGTCAGGCTAATGTAACAGTCTACTAAAACACTCCACAATTCAGAACTTTCCAGCAACATTACGGCTTTTTAATCGTGCATTTATTTAATAAATAGGGACATCATAATACACTTCTGCCACACAGAGTGCTATAAGAAATGTCTTCAGTGTGGACTTATTAGATTCCTGTAACGACGTGGGAATAATAGCCTCAACAGGGATACACTTTCAAGGAAATCCTTGACATTTCCTAGGAGTTACATTAGGTAATTAAGGTAACTGCTGTTATGGCATACCCTTAGTTGAAGGCATAAACTTGACAGTTGAGGCCAAGACCTGGATGGTGTGGCTGATGTAGAGTTGGTCCTGTACTCACCAGGTTCATCTTCATCTGAAGAAAATATATAAACAAAAGATGTTAAAAATGTTTGCATCTTATTAGTAAAGCAGAAGTCATGTTCCTCAGCAAGTTCAGTGTCACACTCGAAAAACTTCTGAAATGAACAATACTATTTATTCCGTTTAAGTTGGTGGACCAGTAGTTAAATCATGAAATATTTACATTGTTTTCTCTTTCAGAGAGAAGTACGAATTTATAATTTATGAATCACCTACCACTGGTGTGGTTTCCAGTGTTGAAATTTACTGGATTTGGAAGGTTAACAGATGTAGGCTTCTTATAGCCAGAATAAACATGTCTTCCTGGCTTGGATGATAAGTTTGCTGGATGTTCTTCTCTTCTGCATTCGTTGTCTTCATCTGAAGCAAGTTTTTTTTTTTTTTTTTTTTTTTTTTTTAATGTGTCCGACTCTGGGCATAGGCTTCACAGCCTGCTCTCAAAGTCCAGTAGTCCTCCTACATACCATACACCTCTACATGTATAACCAATCATGCATTCAAAATGTTTCATAGTTCATACATCAAACTGAAGACAGGTGTTTAAAATATGAAAGCAGCACTTTGCCAACTGGGCAATACAGTATGGATATAACAGCAATCAATATAATTTATACTTAGCCATGGTTAGGATTACGGCAGCCGTAAGCATACATTCACAGACTGCGATTACGGCAGCCGAAATCTAAACTCACGAACTATTATTACAGAAGTCATAATCTACCCTAACGTAACCTAATCTATTTCTAAACTAACCATACCACCAAACATACCTGCTAAATTCTAACGGTTTAAACTGAATTGTAGCAGTATTAACCTAACCTAACAACTCTATCATTCATTATATGTATACAAGCTCTGTAAGTGCCGTAATCATAGTTAGTGAGTGTACGGGTATAATTACGGCTGTTGTAATACTAACCACTTTGTTTATACTAACCATCACCACAGCAGAAGTCCTCCTGCACACTTCTGGGGTTTCTTCCTCTCTCTTTGTGAAATGTTGTCATCCGTCTCAGTGTTGGAAGTGTCCTCTGCATGTCTGGCATGGCAAGGAGCCTGTTCATGGGTGTCTGGAACCAAAGTGTAAGGTTCTTTTAGGTTGCACTGTCCATGAACTCTAGAGTAATTAAAATCTATTTGGCTGATGTGTAAATGATATTTTACTAATTCTGTAAAATGTACACTCAACATCTATATAATAGGCAATGTGGAGAGGTTTGAAGCATGTCTGGATAAATTTTGGAAATATCAGAGACAGAAATTTAGTTATAAGGAAAAGGTATCCACCACACGTGACCACCATCTGGGTTATAACAATAACGATGAATTGAGAAGCCCGGAAACTCAGGCTTAGGAATAAGCCTCTTCTGGTACAATATCTACGGTACTTTATGGTAACATCTAAATAATACTGTACCTTACATTTGCTAAAACATCTGGTTAACATCATTAATTTTTTGGTGTCTTATGGGCCACAGAGCATAACAAAAATTTTCGGTATTATTATACAAGTGCACAGGGATTTGGAATCTCTATTTTACTCTTACAGATATCTAGATCTCACCATTGCGAACATTTTGAACCCCCAAAACAACTTCCACAAATGAATATTAACGTGAAAAATGATTTTTGAAAAATTTTCTGAAAAATTACTCGACAGTCTGGCGATACATGAGGCCCATCATGGCGCATGCCTAATGCATTGTGGTCCTGTCTCGCGTGTGTCTACCATCACTTCACGGGTCACGTGACTTATGGGTGGGGCTAAAGCATGTGTCTACTGTTATGTCACGCGCTATCTGCTCATGTGTGAAGTTTAAACTGATACAACCGGCGCGCAAATTTGAATTTCAGATACGCACGGGTCAGTCATGGCGAGTGGGTGCGAGGACTGCAACCTTAATCAGTGTGTTGCTATTAGCTCATTTTATAAAAACGATACTGCATCTTTAAAATTCCTTAGACAGCACGGAGTGTTACCATCATCTGTTGAGTGCCCTACTTGTCACAATCCATGCAATTATCGCAGTGATCAACATATCTGGTACTGTTCTAGGGAGTATAAAGTTCCCAAAAGCAAGAAAAGCATTGTGCCTTCTCTTCTTCGGACTACAAGGGCACATTCCCGGAAGGTACACATCTCACACCGTGGAAGATGCTGTTATTCGTGTCATACTGGCTGTAGAAACATTTTGATTACGAAACCGTTATTAAATATCTCGAAATATCACCCAGGTCGATTGTGGATTGGAGGAGCTTCTGCAGCGAAGTTTCATCGTACTGGTACAGAAATCAGTCTCCCATTGGTGGCCCTGGCATTGTTGTCGAGGTGGATGAAACATTTTTCATAAAAAGAAAACTTGAAAAGGGTCGACTGTTGAGTCAAGTTTGGGTGTTGGGTGGTATTGGGAGAGTCTCCAAAAAACTTTTCATTGTACAGTTGCGAGCAGATGACTCGAGGCCACCTATTCCACCAACATGTTGGTGTTTTATCTGGTAACAGTGGTAGCTATGAACTTGACAGAGTTTCAATCGGCTGTTCGGGCGAAACAAACCCAGAGATAAATTGTCAAATTGGAGTTCTAACTGGTCTCTAATCAGTATCATGCAAGTAAACGTATTTATTGATAATGATTAACGTGTCGTACACATGGTAGATATACTTATAACCATAGTATTACAACATAGGCATCCAAATAGCGGTGCGTTCATTCATGTGAGACACGGGTATCCAGGGTGTGCAGCTCCATCACCACCTCGGTTTGTGGCGTAGGCACCACGTGACGCCACGTATGGGAAGAGACATGAAGGTGAACCAATTGGCCCGTTCATGATGATAAATATTTAGAGAGTAATCGTTCGACTTTACCACCCGAATATTAAACAAACATTGGTTGCGTATGTCAAAACAAACTTATTACAACCTTTAATCTCATATACTTTTAATACCACAACCAACCACCTGCTCCCTCCTCCCATCTGACCTCCCACCTCCTCCCTCCCTTCCTCACCCACCACCCTCCTAATAACTCCCACACATCCCTCCCCCTGTTCCGCCTACTGTAGTGTGAACCTTTAACTCTCCCACCTGCTTCGGATTTAGACTTCGACGAAAGTGAGGTTCACGATGAGGGATGACTGGCATGACGGCATTTTTATGATAATAATGCCAGGTTGCGGAGAAGCTGATAACTCTACGGTATACCTCTCGAAAACTGGTAGGCTAAAGGTTGTTTGGTTCACAACAATAGTCAGACCAAATAAATCACTACCAATACCCGTCTCACACATGAATGAATGCACCACTATTTGGATGCCTATGTTGTAATACTATGGTTATAAATATAGCTACCATGTGTATGACATATAATACGGTTACTTGCATAATATTGATTGGAGACCAGTTAGAAATGCACTTTGACAAATTATCAATGGGTTTGTTTTGTCTGAACAGCCGACTGAATCTCGGTCAAGTTCATAGCTACCACTGTTACCAGATAAAACACCAACATGTTGGTGGACTAGGTGGCCTCGAGTCATCTGCTCGCAACTGTACCTCTGGTGGAGCCACTTCCTCGTAGGAGGGACAAGGAAACATTAATCCCACTTACACAGAAGTATATTCGCCCAGGCTCGATCATCAACACCGACAGTTGGTCTGTGTACGGCTCCCTGCAGGATCTCGGTTACTCCCATAAGGTGGTGAATCACTCTGTGGAGTTTGTGGATAAGGTGGATCCATTGAACCACATGCAGACTATCGAGAGACTGTGGAGGGATTTGAAGGAGTGGAGCAAGCGTCCTGGGATCCGGCCAGAATATTTTGAACAGTATTTCTCCCGGTACTTGTTCATTCGCAATTTTAAAACGAGTTTGCACCACCATGTCTTCATCGAGGCTGCTCGTTTGTATCCTCCACAGTCCAACGCTAGAGCTGTCCACATCTCGGGAGCCCCAATCCCCACTGAGGAGGAAGACAACGACACTGAATATTAAGGTTAGTTTTTCTGTTGATGTGGTCTCACCTTTGGCTTGGTAGGTTAGGTTAGGTTAGGTTAGGTTTAGGTTAGGTTAGGTTAGGTTTAGGTTAGGTTAGGTTTAGGTTGGGTTAGGTTAGGTTCAGTTAGCTTAGTTTAGCTTAGGAGATAATGGTTTGCTGATGACAGCAGGCAGGCGATTGTTGGTGCGAGGTGGTGGGGCGTAGGCCAGACGGCCCTGCTTGCAGCAGCCTGGCTGGTGAAACGAAGGTATTTCTGATGGATTTTGATGTGCTGTGACCTTCATTTCTATCGCACATCAATACATTATGTGATTTCCCCCACCCAAAAACCCCAGGTTCGCCCATCTCCCCCATTCTTGTGGGGGGAAGGGGGGGTGGAGGATATCTTGAATTATATTGATTTGCGGCAGAAATGAAGGTCAGATTCGTTCAAAACACATCAAAAGCCATCAGAAATACCTTGGTTTCACCAAAAAAGACGTCCCTGTGCACTTGTAAAAAATTACCAAATTTTCTAGCTTGTAGCGCTCTTCCTTTTCCAGTGAATCAATAAGCAGCACAAGGAGCCTAGTCATGCGTTTCAACACTATCTGCTTGTACAATAGTTACAGATAGTTTTGAGCCAAAAAAGAAAAATACCTTCAAACATCAAAGAAGTTTTCAGATGGCATCTTGTAATTTTCAACACCCAGTACTCACAAACCTTACTGGAAAATTCAATGCACAAACTCCAAGGAACTAAGAAGTTACCTGGATAGGATAGTGTCCTGATATATTTGGTCCACCATTCCATGTCTGCCAACTCTCCCTTCACTCTGCTTTGGCCAGTAACAATAGTGCCTGAAGTAAGCAGAAAATATGAGCTTTATCTTACATAGAAATACTGTTCACAACAATTAATAACATTAATGTATGTTTATAACATACCACAACAATCCAAGCAGATGAGTGAATATTGACCACCTTTCAAAACCCAGGTTTCCTTACCTGCGGGTGATATATTATTTCTCCCAATTTTACCTAAAAGTTTGCTTACTTTTCATTTCAAATATACTAGGTCTTAAACAGCATAAGAGAAGAATGAAGTTTACTTGCCTTTCAATGAGAAAAGATGAGATTTGGAGGGCTTTATACACAACGAACTGTTGCTGTTGATAAAGAGCCGTTCAAATTTGTAAACAAATGGTTGCCACATCTCACTTGGGACTGAATACGTGATATTATTATAATTATATCCTAGTATACAGCCATGATCCAAGAAAAATATTCATGAAAACATCAAACAGATATCTGATTACATTTCGAGTTCATGCAACAAAAACAGAAAAAAATTATTAATCATAATAGAGTTTTGCTGACAAATCAACTAATGAAATGAATGAAACGCTTGTGAGGATCTTGGATGATTTAATTAAGGACTTTGTGCCCAAGATACATTGTGGGACTAAGAAAGTTTAACCAAAGTGGATTACTAATCTAGTGGAAAATCAAATAGATGCCAAAGAAAAAGCATGGAAAAGACTTAAAGCAAGGCAGACACACGAGAGTGAAGAATTATAGACGAGAGGAACAAAACAGCAAGTGCCGTAAGGTCTTTTGTAAAAGGCTGTGTGAGGAAATCAAGGTAAACCCAAAACATTTTTGGAGTTATTTAAGAAGTAAAACTAATCTAAGAGAAAATGTTTTCCGAGTAAGTAAAAGTGATGGCAATTTGACCGAGAATGACTGAGACAGCTAGTGAATTCAATAATGCATTTAGTAGTGTATTTGTTAAAGGGTCTTGGCAGGATATACCAAGTTTTGACATTGCCTACAATGGTCCAGAGATTGAAGACATTAATGTTACTATTGGCATGGTAGAGGATCTCTTGAAAACACTGACTGATTGATTGATTGAAAATAATTACAATCTGGCGGCGCAACTGCCAGGGTCATATGCCGCCGGATGACAAAGTAAAAGACGCGGCAAAATAAAAAGTGCCTATTCAAAATAAAGTTAATATGTGTTAGTAGGAATAAAACACTAAAAATAATAAAAGAATAGTTTATAAAATAACAATTACTTATAAAAGTGGAAGGAGGCCCGCCTCCTGAAGAAAACTAAAAACATTAGTAAAATCATTAGAGGCCTCACCAAGCATCGAGGACAAACAGTAGGCACCATCTGCCCTGCCATGCCTATGAACGAACCTCTGACGCAGGTCCCCCAGACTCGGACACTCGACCAGCAAGTGACGGACAGTAAGGGGAACAAGGCAGTCATCACAGTACGGTTGAGTCTCACCACACATAAGGAACCCATGTGTAAGCCAAGAATGCCCAATGCGAAGCCTAGCAAGAGTCACCTCCAGTCGCTGAGACATAGAGGGAAGAACCCTTGGCACAACCACTCTCTGAAAGATTTCTTTAGTTTATTGTGAGAAACACCATCCCAGTGTCTCTGCCAACATGTACGAATTGTGTACCGCAAGTAAGGTGTTACATCAGAAACAGGAAGTGGGTAGTCGGTTGGGGGCTGTTGAGAAGACGCAGCTTTAGCTAAAGTATCTGCCCTCTCATTGCCCACCACACCAACATGTGCAGGAACCCAACGGAAGTCTACACGGCAGCCACGACGGCCAAGAAGAAAAGCCCATTCTAAAATTGATAAAACCAATGGATGGGATGCATTAAAAGACTCCAGTGCAGACAAAGCACTACGCGAGTCACTAAAAATCACAAAAACGGATTGGGGGAGAGTAAAAATGATTTTAAGAGCATATAAAATTGCAGTCAGTTCTGCCGTATACACTGAAGTAATGCCAGGAAGGCTACTGCCCCTACTAAAGGAAGGGAAGACAACACCATATCCTACTCCAGTATCAGTCTTAAACCCGTCAGTGTAGGCGAGGACAGAACCCTCATGAATGGAGGCATGTTCTAAAAAGAGAGAGAGGGACACCTGAGAGGGAAGTGAGCCCTTTTTTTTCAACAACGGACCTACAAAATGTCACGCAAGGGAGTAGCCAAGAACCCACCCTTGGGATCCGATGTGGACAAATTGCCAGTCTCGGGACAGAGAGGGCTAGCATAACAGACCGGACCCTGTAACCAAATGGCTTTGGGAAATTAGGACGGGTCTCAAAAACAGAAGATCGGGAATCCTGGGAGACAATGGCACAAGAAATTGAGTCTGGAATGCGGTGAAGATGATACCAACATCTCATCATTAGCAACTGGCGTCGCAAGTCCAAGAGGAGTACACCAGCATCTACCAACAAACTTGGAATTGGGGATGATCTGAATGCCCCAGTTGCCAGACGTACACCAGCATGATGCACAGAATTTAACAACCGGAGGTGGGCATCTGTTGCAGAGGAGTAGACCTCACACCCATATTCAAGTTTAGGAAGAATAAGAGACCTATGCAAGAGGAGGAGGGTCTGATGGTCAGCACTCCAAGAGGTAAGAACTAAAACCCTCAAAAGACTCAAAGCTTTAAGACAGGGTCTGGGTGAAACCCTCGAAGACGACAAAAATGCCTAGCCACTGTCTTTGCTGAGGAAAAATTAAAACCGCGTGTTTCTGCTCAGTCAGAAATTCTATTGAAAGCCAGCTGCAACTTCCTCTCTATCAGAGACATTCTAGACGCGGTGAAGGAAATCGAGAGGTCATCGACATATAGTGATCCTCGTACACCATCAGGAAGTACACTGATGATGCTGTTAATGGCTACAGCAAACAGAGTAACACTAACCCCTACACCGCGGGCTTGTTTACCAATGACTTGCGTGTGCCGCGGGGTTATTTGGGCTCCGACAGACTCTCAAAAAATATTTGCCAAAAATCAGTTATTAGTCCTAGAATAATAAAATTACATATGCTTATGGCACATACCTTCAGCTTTCTCCTGGAATGATTGTTGAGCCTTCGTCGGTTACCGTAGGACTTGTGGAGACCTCTGAAGTAGGGTAACGAAGTCTCCACTTTACACTTCCCGACAACCCGTAATATGATTACCACAGCCAGATACAAACACTATAAACACTATTCTACAATTTTCAAGTAGTTTGGGATCCATACTAAAAAAAAAAAACACTCTGAAAGCAATGGAAATTACGAGCGCGTCTGATCGTCGCACTGGCACTAGTTCGCTCTTGGTACTCTGTCATTTATTATTCATAAAACCCCTCACACTTTATATTTCTATTACTATATAACACTTATATATATCTACAGTCTTTATCCATAAGTTTCCTTCAGTAGTATTAGTTTATTGTCACTGTAGGGAGTCAATTTCTTTCAGTAAAATACGTAGCATTCACTTTCTCGTCCTGTATACTGGCATTGAGAGTGAATGTCACTTTCATCTTCACTCTCATAACTCATAGCATTCAGACATGCTAGAGTGAAACTTTCACTTTCATTACTCCTAGGGTATATACTCGTATTCTTATAATACTACTCATTTACATTTCTATTTACGTTCTCTATTTTATTTAAGTTGTTTACATTTCTATTTTATTTACACTGTGTTGTGCACTGTCACTTGAAATAACTTATAAAACTATTTTCCATTGTTCACGTATATTTACATTCATTACTTTCACTTGCTGTTTACACATTATTTACAATTCCACTTGCACTATTTTACTCAATAGAAAGATCGTAGTCACTCTTTTATCAATTGTCAGCCCTTTACCTCTTTCCACACGAGGTTTAGTAGGGGGTAAAGGTCACAGGTCCATTTGCATGGGGGTGAAAAAAGGCCTTGAAGTCAGCAAGAAGAAACATACGTACCCTCGCTTCAGAAGATGAGAGTAAACTGATAACGGAGGGCCAGCGTGGAGGCCTGCTTAGGGGTTATTCAGAGTTACCAATATTAGTTCTTGAAACAGCTAAGTCTAGCACTGAAATGATTGGCAGGAAATCTAGACAATACATTATAAATTTGGTAGTTCCAGGTGAATGTAAATATCACTTAGGCTTCTCCCTTCCCTCCTTACATGTATATTTATTACGAAAATAGATTAGAGGCCTACTTAGGAGATATATATTCAGAGCTACCAATGTTAGATCTTGAAACAGCTTTGTCTAGCACTGAAATGATTGGCAGGAAATCTAGACAATACATTATAAATTAGGTAGTTCCAGGTGAATGTAAATATCACTTAGGCTTCTCCCTTCCCTCCTTACATGTATATTTATTACGAAAATAGATTATACGGCATATTTCAAGGGGAAAAAAACAGCGAAAATTAGCGAACGAGTGCACGTGAGGTGTTGTCAGGTGATAATTAGCCAATTCCAGGTGTATGGCACTCTCACTTACCTTATTTCTTTCTTGTATATATTATTTGGTATAAGAATAGGACATAGGGCTTATTTCAATGGATGAAATCAGTGAAAAATTCCAGGGAAGATTTACTTAGCGTAGCACGGCCGGGCAGGCGAGAGGATAGGGTAATGGAGGGGGGTAGGGAGGGGAGTCAAGAACGGGGAGAAATGGCTAAATTGTCAACAATGGATGGGAGTACAGATGAGATTAGGAGTGCTGACTAGTGTTGGACATTGGCAGTACTGATAGATGATACAAGCCCCCACTTGGAAGCCTGGGTGAATTCAAAATAACACAGAATCACAAAAGCGACGCCCCGCGGTATGACCCCTTGCTCCCAAGCGTCACGAAAGTGACGCCCCGCGGTTAAGGGGCTAAGGATACTCCTCTGTGGTACTCCATCTTCTAGTGGTCGGGCATTAGAAAACACTCCTCCCACTCGCACCCTTAAAATTCGGTTAGATAAAAATTGTTGAATAAAAATAGGTAAGCGTCCACGAAGACCAGACTCATGAAGAGAGAGTAAAATACCATGACGCCAGGCAGTGTCATACGCCTTCTCCAGGTCAAAGAAGACCGTGACCTGGTGTTGGTTAGTGGAGAAAGCCTCACAGACAGCAGATTCCAAGGACAGCAGTGTATCAGAGGTAGATCGCATTGTTCGAAAACAAAACTGGGCAGGGGATAAGAAGTCATCTTTCTCCAAAAACCAAACATGCCTAACATTGACCATCTTTTCCAAAACTTTACATATACATGACGTTAGAGAAATAGGCCGATAATTTGTTGCCTGTAGGTGGTCCTTATGTGGT
This sequence comes from Coenobita brevimanus, assembly GCF_032717465.1. NCBI lineage: Eukaryota > Metazoa > Arthropoda > Malacostraca > Decapoda > Coenobitidae > Coenobita > Coenobita brevimanus. The sequence continues at coordinate 19,219,499 of NC_137055.1, forward strand.
TTGGGGATGGGGATAACCACAGCAACACCCCAGCTAGCCAGAAACTCCAGATCTTATTAAAAAGAGAAAGCAAAAACAAAAGGGACTCATCAGACAGGTGACTTAAAAAGGCATAAGGAATATCATCATAACCAGGAGAAAAGTCATGGCACTGCGACAGAGCTGCCTGGAGTTCAGAAATTGAAAATGGAACATTGTAAGGCTCTCCCCCAGCAGAGGTAAAACTGAGATCACGAGACTCTAGGCGCCGACGGTTGCAAGCTGAAGGCGTATCCGCATCCTTCTGTGACACACTGGCAAAATGATCAGCGAGCAACTCTGCAACAGCAAAAGGATCAGCCACAGTTCCACCTGCTGTGGATAAAACGGGAGGTGAGGGGGCAGTAAATTTCCCTGAAATTTTCCTTACTCGATTCCACTCCTGGGTGATGGAAGTCCTCGAATTGATGAAGGAAACATAACCCTTCCAGGATGAACGCCTGGCCTCCTTTAAAACCCACCTTATATGAGCTCGTGCCCTCTGATATGCCACCAAATACTGAGGATCCCCACGGTGACGACGAAGTCGAGAGAAGGCGACTCGTTTGGCTTTCACTGTGTAACTGCACTCAGAGTTCCACCAAGGAACCGGACATTTAGGAAACTGACCCTTCGTTCTTGGAATAGTTAAAGGGCTGCTGAGTGCAACAAGTCAGTAAAATATGACACTGCCTCAGTAAGACAGCCAAACTCATGGACAGAAAGGGAAGTGGAACTTAAGTCCCTGAAACGTGGCCAGTCAGCCTTATCCAGAAGCCAGCAAGGAAGATGTGGCTGAGGTCTACCTGCACTAGCAGTTAAAAGTAAGGGAAAATGGTCACTGCCATACAGGTCTGGCAACACATCCCAGGTAAAATCTAAAACTGCATCAGCTGAGCATAAAGACAAATCAATGGCAGTAAATGTTCCAGGCTGGTTATGGAAATAAGTCATTTTATCAGCACTGAAAATGCCCAACCCCTCATCTTCCACTAAAGAGGCCAGCATGACACCCTGAGGGTTGGCCTCACTGTTTCTCCATAGTGGATGGTGTCCATTCATATCTCCCAGTAACAAAAAGGGAGAAGGAAGGCCACGAATAAGTTGTTCCAGATCCACCCTTTCAACAACAGCACTGGAAGGTAGATAAAGACTGCAAACTGTATACTGCCGACGTAAAAACATCCGGACAGTGACAGCCTGCACGAGAGTAGAGATGACCATATGACTGTACGGAATATCCTGGCGCAGGAAGATAGCAGCACCTCCATGACGACCTTGACCCGGTACAGGTTCTGAATAAAAGGCATGGTAGCCAGAAGGACCAGAAGGAACAGCATCACCTACCATGGTCTCCTGGATGCACATACACAGAGGAGTAAATTGAGAAACAATATGACAAAGTTCCTCATAGTTAGCACGTAAACCCCAACAGTTCCACTGGATGATAAAACCCATAATGGAGGAAGGATGACTGAGTGCGAGACTGTACACCTGACAAGCGAGAGGGTTTGGATTGATGCTTATGAAGGCCTTTCACAGGGGCCTGCCCAGCACCAGAAAATCGCACCCTCTGTCGAATATCCGTGGGTAAACGAGAGGCTGAGTTAGTAAGTTTTACAATACTCCTTCTTTGAGTGGGCATACCAGTTTGTTTGGAAGGTGGCTTGGAGGCTGTTTTTGAAGGTGTAGGACGGCCAGTGCTCTTACCAGAAGCCGCAGAATTGGAAGTAGAGTCCACAGGACTCGAATCATTTGAGGAGGTCATCCTATCCTGCAGATCTGAAGCACCAATGAGCTGTCCAACAACATCCCCAGGTGGGGATGGGACGGAGGTGAACCTGCTGTTTCGGATGTCGCCTGGGTAGGTCCCTCAGCCTGCTGAGCAAAGGGAAGAGGAGAGGTGTCGACAGAAGGGTCGACAACAGAGACCTTAGGTGGCCGGTCTTCATGCTCAGGGACTCTGACGAACAATGGTGACGTTTGCCATGTACAGGTAGAGCCTTGCTCAGACTGGGTAGGACAGGAGAAGGAGTCTGGTCAACGTGGACATCAGTCATCACCACAGAAGTGTGCAAGTCATCAGCCACCGAAGTGGGGGCAGAAACAGTCACAGTAGGAGGTGCGCGAGGTTCATTTTCACAAACAGTATGAATGATAGGGACAGCATCCCGCAAAGCACTAGGTGATGCAGTGGGCACTGGATTGGGTCGAGGCTGTCTCTGAGACATAGGGCGGTGTACTGGTATTCCAGAAGGGACAGAAGCATAAATAACACCGGGCTGAAAGAAGCGAGTCTAGGCTCTCTTCTTAGCCTCAGGGAATGAAACCTTCTCAAGTGTTTGAATCGATAAAATCTCCTTTTCCAGGCAGTAGCGAGGACAGTTTTTGGAAGATACCGCATGAGGGCCCCCACAGTGATAGCATTTAAGGGGTCCTGGACAGTCATTGGCATGACTTGGTCTGCCACAGGAGGTACAGACACCAGGAAGGCCAGCCTGTGAGCGGCGGCAAAATTGGCTAACATGTCCATACCCCTGGCAGTGAAAACAGCACTTTGGGGTTGGCACATACAGCTTCACAGGAAGCAATAGCCATGCCAGTTTCATGGACCTAGGCAATGTCAATTTATCAAATGTCAAGAACAATGTTGGAGTCGGAGTCAAGATCTCATCTATCTTTTTTTGAAGGCGCTCAACTTTCACCACACCAAACGACCGCAGCTCTTCCAACAATCGTTCCTCTGAGTATCGGAGGATGTCACGAGAGAAAATGACTGCCTTACACTGGTTGAAGGTTCCATGAGGAACACAGGTAACATCAGAACCTGCAACAGAGGTCAAGTTCATTAGCCGGGAGCTCTCCTCTGGGGTGGACACCTCAATGAGAATGCTTCCATCTCCCTGGGAAGTGCTCTTGGGCTCTCTTCCACAAACTGACACTATGGTGGTGCAGCTCAAAGATGTCAACATCTAGAACTGACCCTCCTATGGAGGATTTCAAAACCAGATATTTTGCATAAGAAGCTGGCACCAGTTCTCCGTTCAACCCCAGAGCCGTACCTACCCGGCGTGACCACCTCCCAGTCCCAGTTGAATGCTGGGGCAAAGGAGGACATTCACCAGGGGCCTGGTAAGGCTTCAAGGTGGCAATAAGGGAGTCGCCAAGGACAGAGCCAGAGTCGTCAATGAAATTTGTTTTTTTGTTGGCCATGTGCTTTAACAAAAACCTTCATTCCCCCACCCCTCTACCCACCATGGAGCCCAACAAGGGGAGGTCGTATGCCAGGGACAACACCACTGGCGACCCCAGAGGTAGCAGGAGAGTATACACGGGTAACCACTGTGGGACCTTGGCAAGGGTGACGCCAGGACGGTAGGAGCCACCAGGCCCCCCAGTGCCCACTTGACCCTAGCCAACGCATGACCAGCCGATTGACCTAGTCAGACCCAACCAGGCCACCCGTCTAGCCAGAATAAGGGACCAAAGAGGTGTATTGCTAGCTGCAGGGTGCACCGTGCAGCATCGCTCAACCTCCAGGACTCCCGTCTCCCAGCATTATGGGACGCCATGCACGGCAAACACGTGGGGAGGCAACAGTCCTGCCCTAGATGGCAAGCGAGCAGGGACTAGCATCACCAACAGGCCTCCTCCACCAGCGATGTAGGAGGTGCTTGGTCCACGAGGCCGACAAATACCAAACCCTACAAAGGTAGGCAGGCCTCCCAAGTAGGTGGCATTGCCAGCCACGCTTCAAGACCCGCCACCACATCAAGGTGACTCCCCTCAGCGGGGACTTGAAAACACTGGATGTTAACAAAGCTATGGGGCCAGATGGTATACACCTTAAACTTTTGTCAGAGTGTCATAAAGAGCTGGCTTTACCAGTTTCAGTGATTATAAGTAGTTCTATTAACATAGGTGAGGTACCAGTTCTGTGGAAAATATCTAAAGCGAGCTCAATTTACAAAAACGGTGATAATTTGTATCCACTGAATTATAGACCACCGGCTTTGACAGGTGTGCACTGTAAAGTATGCGAGATTATGATAAGGTGTAAGTTGGTAAAACACTTAGAAGACAATTATCTAATCAGCAACAAATCACGGTTTTAGACAAAGGAGAAGTACCCTAACTAACCTTCTGGTCTATATGGAGAGCTTGACAGTTGCAGTGGATCATCAAACACCAGTAGACGTAAATTAGTTAGACTGTAAGAAAGCATTCGTTACAGTACCCCATATATGATTACTGACCAGGTTGAAAGCCTTTGGAGTAGAGGGTAAGCTATTAAAGTGCATAACTGATTTTTTATCTGACACAGTATAGTTGGTGGAAATTAGAGGAGTGAAATCAGAAAAGTTGGAAGTAACGTCAGGTATGCACCAGGGATCAGTACTTGGTCCGGTTATATTTTTAGTGTTTATAATTAACTTGGCTGAGGAGTTGGCATGTCCAACTCTTCTGTTTGCTAATGATGCTAAAATTTTTAAGGAAATTAACAACTTCAAAGACATCCAGTCTATGCAGAGGGACTTGGTGAAACTTCAAGAGTGGAGTAAAAAAATGGTTGCTGAGTTCAACAGGGCACAGAAATCCTTGGCACATGTACGAATTAAATGGGGTTGAATTAAAATAATCTGCAGTGGAATAGGATCTTGGAGTGTTAATATCATCTGACCTTAAGCCGACCCAGCATATTACAAATGTAGCAGCCAAAGCCAACATGTTGGTAAGACTGATCATACGGAACTTCTCTCATATGGACTTGGGCATGTGTAGAACTTTGTATTCATACCTAGTGCGACCTCATTTGAAGTATGTGGTGCAAAGCTGGTCACAGTATTATAAAAAGGACATTATCGAATTAGAGAAAGTACAGCGTAGGATGACCAAGCTTGTACCTGAACTCAAGGACTTGGACTATGAGAAACGATGTGAGCGACTGAACCTGTTAACGCCGGAACAGAGAAGACGTCGAGGAGATTTAATTTAAACTTAAAAAATATTGAAAGGGATGGAGAATGTTGATTATAGTGTTTTCTTTGAATACAGCGAAGGCAGTACACCTGCAAGTTAAAAAAGACAGGACATTGGAGGACACTAACTAGGGTAAATTCTTTTAGTGTGAGAGTTGCTCCCTTCCTGAAAAGGTGGCCACTGCCCCTACTATTGGTATGTTCAAAGCTAGGCTAGACAGGTGGAAACCAGTACCCGAACCTGAATCTATGTAACAGTGTATGTAATGTGAAGTATTACTTTTAATGGAGGAGAAGTAATGAGTTTTGTACGACATTATGTGATCCTATATGATGAAGTCCATATTCATAGAATGGTTGATAGATGGGAGCCCCAAAAGAAGCTTGTCTACTAGGGGCGGTATGCATAAAACTATCTATGACCGCCACTTAAAGTTACTCTTTAATCCCCAGCCAACATCCTTGCTGGGAGCTGGACATACGACTGATACATAATTGTGGATAGGAGTCCTCCTAACTGTGAGTTTGGAGAGTTACGACCTCCTCTTTAAAGGGTGCTAAGACGTGAATCTTTCGCTACAGATAGCAGCGACGTGTGGTAGAAAACAACCCAAATAACTTAATAAAAGTATTTTTATCTGCATATTATTTTCTAAAGACATATTATTTTATTTATTTGTGAAAATAATGCTAAATTTGTAATAAAATCACTTAGAATCATTATATATTTTCCACTACATAGATTTCTGACCGATCACAGACTGATCGGACGTAAACAATAACATCGAGAATTCTTCACAAGTGAGGCTTAAAGAAGCCATAATCAACACAAAGAACAATGGAGGCATTTCAGCCACAACAAACATCCACCCCAAAACCCAAGCGCTAAAGAAAGGCCAACTGGACACAGGATGAAACACTTCATCTGTTGTCTCTTCTTAATGAGAAGAAACGAATAATTAAGGAGTCACTTTCTCCAACGTTGCTTAACTTCGCTGATCGGACGGGAAGAAGCAACGTTGGGTCTGGTTAGTACCTGGATGGGTGACCGCCTGGGAACACCAGATGCTGTTGGCATCCCTACGTGTCAAGTGGGGTTGGTGGAGGATTAGTGCCCCTCCCTGTAAAACAATTAACTCTAAGCCCTTGGCCACCCCGTGTGGGATACATGGCGTCTGGCGATGGATGGATGGATGGACTTTCTCCACAATTGACGGCAAGAATGAAGCAGCAGGCCTGGGAAGAGATTACAAACCGCATCAACTCTTCACACCCTCATGCAATCAGAACCAAAGTGGAGTGTGAAAAAAGGTGGTACATGCTGCAGTCAAAGGCAAAAGAAAAAATAGAAGCATTCAAGAGGCAGATGACTGGAACTGGTGAGTCAACATTGAATTATTAAGTTTAGAAGAAATCTGTATTAGTCTTATACAATTATTGGTACTTTAACAAATGCCACAAATGGATTTCTGAAGTTAAACTGTGCTCGTTAATGTTTTCCTATTATCTGTTCTCATTTGATAGTTGATGTTATTGGGTATTGCCCATTTAAAATTAGCACAGCCAGGATTTCACTCAGGGTGGGGGTGCTTTACTGAAATATGCCAACAGCATTGCATGCACTGATGTCTTGTGGTGAAATAGAGAAATATTATATTCATCTTCATAGTCCACTGCAAATACTGTATCATTGTTTGTTAACTGCAGAACATGCACTGTAGCTTTTTTGTGGAATGTGTACCATGTAATGTATCAGTGACAGTTACTTCTATGAATATCATAATTGCTTCTCCCTGCCAAATTATAGCAGGGGACGCTTGTTCCACCCTAGCTAGGCCCCTCCCCATTTTCTAGTTATGGTATATTCCCTGCTCTAACAGGGATGTTGGGGTTGGGGAGACCTACTGTAAATTATTTTACTTGTAACAAAAGTGTTGTGGGAGAAAAGTGTTTGGAAATGTTGCTGTATAATGAATTCCAGTTGTGGCATGTGCTAAATATTATGAAAATGTATTGGGAGACGAAGGGGAGCTGCAAGGCTTGGTGGATGAGTTTGGGAGAGTGTGTAAGAAACGGAATCTAAAGGTGAATGTAGGGAAGAGTAAAGTGATGGTCTTTGAGAGAGGTGAAGTCAGTGAATGTACAGTGAGGTTGGATGGTGAGGAATTGGAAAATGTGAGTACGTTTAAATACTTGGGTAGTGTGATGAGTAAGGATGGAGGTTTGGAGGGTGAAGTGCGTGAAAGGGTACAGCAGGGAAGAAAGGTTCCTGGTTCTTTGAAAGCAGTGATAAGAAACAGGGAAGTGAGCATGGAAGTGAAAAAGTTACTACATGACAGTATTGTGATACCAACTCTAACGTACGGAAGTGAAGCTTGGACGTTGTTGGAAGGACACAAGTCAAGAGTGAGAGCAGTGGAAATGAGTTATTTAGGAGAAGCCTGTGGAGTCACATGGAGAGACAGGCTGACGAATGAGGATTTAAAGGAGCGTTGTGGTGTGGATGTGGATGTGATAGGAAGCGTTATGAGGAACACACTGAGGTGGTTTGGCCATGTGGAGAGGATGGAGGGTGAATGACTGACGAAGAGAGTGTATGTGAGTGAGGTGGAGGGAAGAGGGATGGGGAGGCCGAGGATGAGATGGAGGGATGGGGTGGAGAGGTATATGAGAGAGGGGGGTGTGAGTTGGGAGCAGGGCAGTGAAATGGCGGGGGACAGGGCGACTTGGAGGCGATTTGTTTGTGGCCACCCCAAACGGGATTGAGGCGTCTGGCAATAGATAGATAGTATTGGGAGCCCAGCTTATGGTGGCATTCCAAATCGCAGAATGCTATGTAACTTAGTTGTTTTGTGTTCATTATTTTATTAGGCAGTATTGTCATGACACTCTCAATCCTTTGAAAAAAAAACTTAATTGGGTAAAATGGATGAAAGCTCCCCTGCATGTACAGTATATTTCACTGGTCCATTTTTCTCAGTACACTTCAGCCTTGGTATCATTATCATAGCATTTTAATTTCGGCACAGTTCTGAAGCTCTTAATTATACTGCATATCGTTATCAATTTGACACATAGACTGAGGCAAACTGGCACCAGTGATGATGAACCTTAAGATTAATTAGGGGACAAGGTTAATCTGTTACCATTTTTTTCCCATACTGGCTTAACCTCACCAATACCTGTATTTGATCCTAATAAGTTAATTATATCAATATGATAATTGTATTTTAATTTTTCTTTATATGATATGATTATCGTCTACCAAATCCGTGCAAATTTTATTAGTCTTTATAGTCGTACACATTGCCGTATTGGGAGCTATCCTACATTTTGTTGCCAATTTTACACCTTTATTGTATTAATTTTGATCATATATGAGTTATAATTTGGTAACTTACTCTCAATTGTATTGCATGAACCTCATTGAAGACCATTTTCCCACACATTGATCCAAACTGGCTTAGGTGTTCATTCATTCCCACCAATAACAGTATATTATACATGTTATCGAATGGGATCCAATAACATTAAATCTTGGATATAATTTGTGATTTTTTTGGATATATCGTAGGCTACTGTTCAAGTTGTGCCAGCTACAAAGAATACTTCTGAGTATTTATATCTGTTGTACTATCAAATGAATGGGATATTTACAGGTGGAAGTCCAGCCACAGAGGAGTTAGATGTGATAACCCAAGCAGTGTGGGACATTTTGGGTGAAGGCACTAAGTCTGTGGGAGGACATGAACGGGGTTCAGATTCAACCTATGAGTTGGTGCAGACTATCATAATAGACAGGTAAATACCAACTGCCCAGTCATACAGTGTATCTTATAACAAGGAGTGTTTTAATATCAGATGACAGTATTCAATGAAACATCAGATGACAGTCTCATTTGCTTTAATATTAGATGAAAATAAATGAGATACTTTCCAACTTTAAGCTGTATGAATCATGGTTTTGTTAAATAAAATAATCATACTGTTCTTTCTGAGAAGGATGGCTTCTTGATGTGACATCCTTGGAGCAATAGAGAACACTGTTTCAGTGAATCTACTATAGGTGTTTTAAATTGAAGTTCATATTTTTCAGTAATGGGCAGCAACTGGAAACAATATATTTATTGTAATATACTGTGAAATTATTGTACATTGTTTCTTGAAGGAACTGCTATGAAATGACCTTACACTCATTTTACATAACTTTATTTATCATGTGCAATTCATTGCATAGGTATGGTATGCACAACAGCTACGATACATTCCTGTTTACATCAGTGCAAAAATTATTTTGTTTTTCATTACAAAATATACACTGTAGTATATAATTTACTGAACAGATTATATTTAATACTAATGGCACTTTCCTTGGTTACAGTGAAAACTCAATATTGGCCCCATTACCAGCAGAGGAAGCTCCTCTGGCAGCATCTCCACCAGCAGAGGCACCCATGCATCGACCACCACCAGCAGAGGCAGCACTCCTACCACCATCACAACCAGCAGAGGTGGCACGTGTCGCTGCAGCACCACCACCACAACAGTCACCCATGCCTCCAGCAACACCAGTGCAGCATCAACATCCTCTTAGAGATGAGGATGTTGAGGATCTAACAAAGAAGAAACTAAAATTAGAAATTGAATTACTTGAACTTCGTAAAAAAAATGAACTTGAAAAACATAAGGCAGAAATTGAATTACTTGAACTCCAGAAAAAACGGTTGGAAAACCAATTGCCTAATTAATAACTGTAAGTTGTAAGTTTGAAAATGTGCAATGCCCACACAGTTAAGTGAATAATGGATAATTTATTCTAGAAACAATAGTGCAATAATGCTCAGACCAGGGATATTATATTTTTTGGAAAAATATATTTGTTTTGTATAAGTAGCATGTTTCATTTATAAGCCTTCTAATGACATGATAGTGGGGATATAGAAGAACAGCCATGATGATGATGAAGATGCATTGGGTGGACATCTTACCTGGCAGTGGGGCATTGGTGAACATCAAGATCACTCATCATTTCCGCAAAAACAGGAAATAGAATACATTTTGTAAGTTGAACAACTCAGATCATGGTTAAGTTCATCATGTCATTACAGTACTTTATTATCATCAAATATTGATGTTATATTTACACAACTCACCCAAAGTGCAGATTACAAAAAAATCTCTAGCGGAGGCCATCTCGTGCATGTCCTACTGCAGCTGCCTCTGGAAGCGGCAAAGGGTTGCCACCGACTCCATCTTCAGGCTCGTGGTGCTCGTCTGATAGGTTTATATTTCGCTGTTTGCAGATGTTGTACAGGACGCCACAGGCAGTAATGACCTCACAGGTTTTCCCAGGACAAAGCCTGATTTCTCCATGGAGGACATGCAATCGACGTTTCAGATGCCCTATACCTCTCTCAACAACCGACCGTGTCTGCTTGTGAGCTCTGAAATATACAGTATATAACCTTAACATTTTTGCTGTTCATATGCACATTGCCAGGCTTAAGCTTTAAGGAAGTGGTTGCAATGACACAAAATTATGAAATCACCGTCACATAAACTGGTGCCACAGTAGTCAGCCACCTCATTCTATCCTAATGTGACCTGACTTTACCTGAATGAAATACTACAGTGACAAGAGAATAAGCTTCCTCATGTTGATATTATCAGATCTCTCCATCAAATCATGAATGAATTGCTAAACTCAGTACAGGCAACACGATGTGGAACAAAAAATAGAATGTAAAGGCAATTCGCTTTGGCCTTTTTTTTTTTTTTTTTTTTTCCCTCACTCATCGTTCATTTTTGAAGGCACCTTTCTAGGGCTCAAGCAAAAGCCTCCAGATAAAAAAAAGATACGGTTCCCTTTTCTTCCCTGTACACTGTTTCTCCTCTATAATTTACTTTTTTCGGCATGTTATGAACTGTAGTTGAAAACCTAATCTGACAGCAATATGGAAAATATCATTTAGCAGTTATGACTAATTATGTGAAGAAGCAAACCTTCTTTGATGAAATTAGCAGGAAGTTTTGCAAGATACAACTGCCAAATATACTGACATAAATAATGCATATGCAATACAGGAATGGTATTAGTGCACAAGTTACTAATATGAATTATGAGGTAAGTCTGCTTTAGTAAATTTGGTTTTCTTGCTTTGCTCAGTTTGGTTAGGTCAATTAGGATGTTAGGTTTTGATAGGTCTGTGGTTTGGTTGGCAGCTTCTGAAACTTTACCTATTTAGATACCTTGTTTCTTTTCTGACCTGACATTATTACTGTAATGATTGTGGAGCATTAACTTGAAACAAAGCTTAACATTTTTGTACATTTTCACGGTTTTTACGTGGATGGAATTTGGTTTGGAACTAAATGTACTTGAAACAGCTTTACTTAGTGCTGAGTTTGCATAGTATATATACCTCTCTCTCTCTCTCTCTCTCTCTCTCTCTTTATAATGTGTGTGTGTGTGTGTGTGTGTATGATCACAGTAAAAAAAATTGATAAGCCTAACCTAGCAACTTAACCAAATACCCTAAGCAAACCAATAAATAATAAGAAAGTTACCTGTTGTATCTCTCCTGAGCGTTGGTTTGAGGCCGCAGATATGGTGTCAGAAGCTATCGCTTGGACGGATAGGCAGAGTCTCCCAGTAGATGGCATCTGATAGGTACTAAATTTCTTTCCATGACCATGTGCAGACCACTCTCACGTAATATCCGGGCATCATGGGTAGCTCCAGGCCATTTTGCCACAAGATCAACGATATTGTACTGTGCATCAAATGCTATTTGTATATTGATGCTGTGAAAATTTTTCCTGTTTACATACTCATGCTCATAGTCTTTAGGAGAAATTATTCTGATGTGGGTCCCATCAATGACTCCAACCACACCAGGAAAACCTGCAATAGCCATAAATTCTGCCTGATTCCTTTGAATATCTCTTGGATGTATAGGGAAGCGGATAAACTGTCTCACAATATTTGGTCTTGATAATGCATGTACTGTTTGTGTTATGGCTCTGCTGATAGTTGGCTGAGTAGGCCCAAAATCATCATTACTACAAAGTTGCATTTTTCCTGTTGCTAGGTATCTTAATGTCAACATCACTTTCAACTCAGCAGAGAGGGCTTTGTTCCTGGATGTAGGGCTGGTTATGGCATCTCAGATCAAGTCAGTCACAAACAGAATTCCAGCATGATCCAGCCTATATCTTCTTATAAGTTCACGGTCGTCAAATAATTCAAGTGGGTTTTATCTTTCCTTGAAAGTGCGCTGGCGCCTTTGTTGTTGTTCCGCCATGATCACTAGGAGTAGATCGTAAACAAGTTAGGAGTGGGTAGGTTGTACTCCTACTGTTCTGCAGATTTATGAGTACTCTTAACTCGGTAGGACATTTTATGATATGCTCTTACGACTTGGAACCTTCTCTTAGCGAAGTTAGGACCTGTTTCCAGCTCTTAGGAGGTTTAGAAGGTTTTATGCATACCGCCCTAGGTAACTTTAAGAACAAATGGCACCTTCGAGTACTCATTTCGTCGCCAAATTATTCAGCGTTAATTCGATGTTACATAAATGAAAACTGCTATTGCAGTGTTGATATTGGAATATACTCTCCAGTATTTTGCTTATTATGGTATATTTAGGCTCGTAATTCACAAATGTAAACAAAATTCTCGGAGACGAAAACTCCAAGCAAATTTAGACTTCAACACACGTCACCACGGAAAGCCAGCAAAGAGTCCCCTGCGGATAGTTGCAGGCTCGGGGGAGGGTTGTTCCCCCTGCTATATAACAACTTGATCCTCCCTCTCTATTGCCTTGCCTGTGGCAAGCCGTCTTTCCTGGTTTGCTGGGATATTTCCGGCACACCTTAATATTCATATATAAATCAATGTAATATGAACGTTAGAACAACGTAATTATATAACATTACTTAGAAACCATAGCAGCAACATTTAGACAATGTTTTAGGATAATGTTGCTACATAGTTGCGAGATAACATTCCAAGTAAACGTTTTCTCAACGTTGTTACAACGTTATAACTTATATAACTTATAGACAACTTTTCCACAACGTTGTACATACGTTGTGTTTGCTGGGAAACCTAATTAACCATGGTCAAATTTTACACGTTTCCCTCATCCGATTTTCGACTTCTCGTTAACATCTGCTAGTAGATTTGGTCATTCTAAGACTCTTTTCTTCTATGACATTTCTCTCGCAAACTGATAATAATCGAGTTACACGTAATTTACTTCAGCCAATCACTATCACAGATGAGCGTGCGCTGTCCGCTCACCCGCTCACATATGAAAGTTAGTCCCGGAAGACCTAACTTTACACATACACCTCATGCTATTTTCGATTTTTCGTTAACATTTTTAATTAACTCACCTGATACTTTACGCAATTCTAAGCCAAATTTCTTCTATGACACTTCCGTCTTAAATCAACCGTCGATGAGTTATGCAACTTACATTGTTAAAATTATCTATGGGAGAGACATTTTCCCTGCCGTGGTCAGGGAACGATTCCTTTCGCTGAACTGGGTGTATCGAGTCATTGTTTTCATTAACTCGTTCACTAAGTATTAGTTTATATTCTAATATTATATTTCGGTTGAGACTCGAGAGTGGTATGTGCACTGCTCATATCACTGCCTGGTATGAGGACACACCACCACTCATACCACACCATCACTGGCTGTTCACTGACCAAGTGACCAGACCTTCAGCTCGTGGCAGGCTACGGGTTTCAGCCTCGAGTTATGGACACAAGTGTCACGAGTGACATAACTTTTAGAACTCGACTGACTCAGGCCGCTCCGGGCAAATGTGGCGGGGCCCGACCCGGCTCACCACTCACGAGTTTGAAATACCCGGTCGCGGTATAAGTATTGCTCAGTGTTCACACCACTGCTTGGTATGAACAGTAGTGTGAGCACACATCACCACTCATAGCACAGGACCACTTGCAGGCAGCGTGTTCCAGCCTCGATTATTGAGTGTGAACAAGATTTCGTAGACCTCGAATTACATGATTCAGGCCATCCCGGACAGATGCGGTGGGGCCCGGCCAAGGCCCGGCTCACCGAGTCACTGGTGACTCACGAATTGGGAAGGACATTAAATAACAGGTCGCTGTGCTTTTCATTTCTGTTTTATTCTAGTAATAAAATAATAAATTATTAAGTAATCTAAATGTTTTTCTTTATCCTATTAATAATTTAAAGCTATTTACATCACCTCAGAATGGCTTAACGTTTTTTTAATGCAATCCTCTCAGTGCCTCAGTTATCTGCGTCCCCTCGCAGTGCTTGGGATGAGATGTAGAGCTGAATATTGAACAAGGCAGGAGGAGAAAAAGTCAGCTCAAAGAATAATGAATAGTTCAAGGAGGAAAAGTTCTGTTTGGATGCATTTTACTGTCGAAAACGAAACACATGCCCGATGCCAGCTATGCAAGTTGGTATTATCTTTCCGGGGGGGAAGCACGTCAAACATGAGAAGACATTTAAAAAGCAAACACCCAACAGTACATCTACAAGAGGACAGACAAGACTTTCAGAATCATACTAGTACTCCAGTTGCACAAACAACTTCAGCAATGACATCTCTTGCTTCGAACAGCACATCTGCAACAACCACCACCAGCAACAGTACAAACACAACATCAGGACAAGAACAACCACCGATAAAAAGGCAGCGGCAAACTTGTATGGGAGGATTTGTGTCAAGGCCCATGATGCCCTTACAGCAGAGCAAGATAGACCAGTCCTTGGTTACAATGATTGCTACAGACTTCCAGCCATTTTCAATTGTGGATGACAGAGGTTTTAGGGAGTACACAAAAGCCCTTAATCCCTCCTATGTACTTCCTAGCAGACCCACAATATCCCAGCAAATGATACCTCACTTATTCAATAAAGTGAAAACTGACCTTCTCGAGAAAATCAAGGCTGCTCCCGCTGTATGCTTAACAACTGACTGCTGGACGTCCAACACAACAACTGGCTACATGTCTGTAACTTGCCATTATGTAAATGACTTTAAGCTTGAATCAAATTTACTGGACTGCTTCGAGGTCAATGAACACCACACAGCTGAAAATCTGGCTAAAGAATTGAGATCAATAGCCACTGAATGGGGTATCAGTGGCAAAATTGTGGCCTGTGTCACTGACAATGCAGTTAATATAAAGAAGGCGGTTAGTGAATTACTACACTGGAATCACCTGAGGTGTTTTGCTCATATTTTAAATCTGAACGTAAGATATGGAATCCAACAGAAGCAGATTGAGGAGATCATCCAGAAAGTAAAAGGCATTACAGAATACATGCGTAGAAGCACTGTAGCCTCTGCTAAGCTTCGAGAGGTACAGCTGCAAATGGGACAGCCTCAACTGCGACTGAAACAAGACATAGCTACGCGTTGGAATTCCACTTATTACATGTTGAGGCGCATCATTGAAGTCAAGGAACCTCTCATCTCCACACTGGCCATAGTGAATCCCCAGCTTCCGGCACTATCTCTGGAAGAGTGGGAAATTATTAATGAAGCATGCGAGGTCCTTCAGCCCTTTGAGGAAGTGACTGTGGAGCTGAGCTCAGAAAGGTATGTACAAATTACTATATGCACTTAATTTATTCATTATGTGATTCTTGTTAATATAGCACGGAGTTGATGTTGTTGATCCCCAAGTGGTCTGGCCGAACCACCCCCTCCACCACAAGAGTGGGATCGCACCCACGATCAGACTTGTCCTGAGAGGACCAAAAAAGGGAGGAAATAACATGTGCACTACGGGCTTGCCACCCCTCTTATGCCGTGGGTTTTATGCACATGTCAACAGCTATCGCTACTTCTACTACTTCTGCTAGAAAACACAAAAAGATGTTAGACAGAGAGGAGGAAGAAAAAGTGATAAAGAAGATTAAAGAGCGAATAATCTAGTCAGGGGGAGAGAGTGGGAGAGGATAGTAAGTTAATAAGTGATGATTGCATAAGTATACAATTTGCAATAAGAGAATAAAACTGTATAGTAAACAATATAATTTTACATAATTATAGTAGCCTACATGTCTTCCTGTTTCAGGTTTGTGACAGGCTCTAAAGCCATCCTGATGGCACGAGGGCTCCAGAGGGCTACTGCACACCGGCAGAGAAATTCGTCCACCCACCAGCCAGTCCGTGAGATGACCAACATCCTTATGGCGGAATTGCATAAACGATTTGGGGGAATTGAGCAGGTGAACGTCCTAGCAGAGGCTGCGCATTTGGATCCCAGGTTCAAGAAACATGCATTCATTCATGAGAAACACGCAGAGAATGCCGTGACGAGGGTAGTAGACAAAGTTGCAGCTGCATCAAGGGTAGCAAGACCACCGCCAATAGCAACACCCAGCACAGAGGAGGGGGAAGATGAACCACCCTCCATTCCTCCTACGGATACAGTTCCTCTTGTCTGGGCAGATTTTGAGCAGCGAGTCACCAGCCTGAGGCCAGGGACCCAAAATCCCATAAATGAGGCAACGTTGGAGGTTAAAGGATTCCGTTCTGAGCAGCTCATACCGCGAACAGCCGACCCCTTGGAATGGTGGAGATCTCGTGCCCTAGTTTTAAAGAACACTTGTGCAGTTATGAAGACTAGGCTCTGCGTTGTTGCTGCTTCAGTGCCATCAGAGCGCATCTTTTCAAAGACAGGACAAATCATAACTGATAGAAGAAACAGACAGGTGTGAGGGATTAGTGGTAGGGGGAGACCAAGAATGAGGTGGAGGGATGGAGTGAGGAGGAATATGAGGGCGAGTGGGTTTGAGTGGGAGGAAGGTCATGTCTGGCGGGAGAAAGGCTGGTTTAGAGACGATTCAGTCTTGGTAACCCCATCGAGGATAATGGCGTCGGCCAATAGATAGAAAGATAGAATTTAACTGCCACAGTTTAATGGATTATGTTTATTTTTGCTCTAAATATGTCATTTATTCAATTTGTTTAACGGAATAGTAAATTTTTTTTTTTTTTTTATGTAATATAGGTGTTTCATTCTTTACCCCGATAATTAAAATTTTCTTGCATCAGGTCCATAGTTGAACGCTAGTCAATAATGAATAGGAGGGAGTTGGCAACATTCAATGATTAACTGAGTGTTGAGCGAGCGAACTACGCTCTCTCACCCAACACCGGCTTGCTCGGCTAGTCGGCTGGCAGAAGTAACGGTTGCTGCAGCCAGGCTACTGACTTGGTGAATCGAGTGACTCAACTACCCGATTCTCTTCGGTGAGTGACTCATAAAAACTCGAGTCACCAAAGTGAATCGAGTTTTCCATCTCTAGGTCAGACATTTGTGTGTGTTCGTTGGTGCGTGTTATGTGTGTGTGGGTGGATAAAGCGCATGCGTAGGATAGGATTCAGTCAATCACAAAGTAGGATTTCAAACGCCCCACACTAGGGCCTGCAAGATTTGAAAGTCAGTTTGTCTCCAACCATGGAATGGGAAGCCTGCAAAATTTATTACTTCACTGCTATTTCACAGTTTTACCAGCAAGACGATAAAACTGTAGCCTTTGTGCGATCGCATGGTGATTTACCTTCAACAGGAACAAAGTACCCAAATCAAGGCAAAAGTCTCATTTTACGTGAGGATCAGAAAGTGTTGCGCTGTCGCCCGTCACCGGTTGCCGTTACAACTACAGACGACTCTTCAGTTGCAGACAAGGAACTGTAAACTGCTAGGTAAAGGCATTATTTCTTATTTACACCCGGTTAAGTTAGGTTAGATGAGGTTAGGTTAATGTGATGGGGGGTCGGGGGGGGCGAAGCCCTCCAGTTAGGAAACATGAACGGTCAGTTTATGCTACTGTAGGTAAAGCTATTATTTCGTACTTACACCTGGTTAGGTTAGGTTAACTGAGGTTTGGTTAATGTCAGGAAGCACGGCCAGGGCTGGGGGGTCTAGGAGGCGAAGCCCCCCACTTAGGAAACACGAACTCCCTAAGAAGCTTAAAATTATTTTTTTTCCGAAGCATTTTAGTGTTTTTCGTTTGATTTTGATAACAGTTCCAGTAGTTACTCGCTTTTGCGTGTTTCCCCCACCCAAAGCCCCAGTTTCCCACAGGTCCCCCAGTATTCTTTGAGGGAGAGGGAAGGACCGCAGAAAAATATTTTCGACATAAATGATAATCAGATTCAGACGACAAAACACTTCAGTCCCTCGGGAAAATAAAATTTAAACTTTGGGAGTTCAGTATAAATACGAAAATTTAACAGGTTATTTTCCTTTAGCTATAAAATGAGGACGTTTCACGTGATAACAAGCATCCAACCTGAGTGTTTTCTGTTGTTTTTGGTGCGATTTTGGTTGATTTTGGACCAGGCCTTTCCACCGAAAGTCGCCAGTGGCGTTCGACAAAAACTAGCGACTTGCGATAGAAACGAAGGTCAAAATCGATCGCATCACACCAAAAACAACAGGAAACACTCGGGTTGGACGAGAAAATCGAATGAGGGAAACTTGTAAAAATTTACCATTAACCATTTACCAACTGTAACCCAACTGTGATATGTGTAATTTCTGCCACGTAATAAAATACTGCATATACACTCTTCTTATACGTCAATTATTTTATGTTTTTTCATGGGCATGGTTGGCATAAAAGGATGTTGAGTTAGAGGTAGAATCTTGCTGGCTTATCCTCAACTGTGGAAACTACAGCACTGAACTGGCTAAAACACAAACTTTCAAACAATTGCCGTTTCAAAAATCGATTGAGAATGTACATAGTCTGAAATAAACTAGGTAGCATAATTAATTAACTCCAGTATTACGCGCCACATCACCACCATGGAAGGTTTTGCTTACTCTCAATCGTAACGGAAATATTTAATCTTGTAAAATTTTATGAACAGCCTTGTATTTCTCATATATTTTAGCCTACTAAAGAAAATTTTATTCTTGAATTATTCAGTGTTTATAAATTGAAAAACGGGCAAAGGTATTTATGAGTATTGAAATTTGTTATATGAAAGGGGTGTCTCTTGTGGCGTTTATCCTCCTGTTACATTCCAGTACTGTTTTATACCATAACCAGGTGATTATCGCCTGGCGTGAACAGCAAATTTATTTATGGTACGAAAAACAGGAAACTCAGACTCTCACGTTCGTCAGTACTTGCATTTATTTTTATAGTACGGCCCTTTATGTGGTGGCAGTGATATATTCCCAGCAGCTCAGCTACCTGGTTATAAAAACATCCTTTAGTTCCCTTCTGGTCACCCCCAGGGTGTCGGACTGAAATGCTGGAGAGGAACAACCTTCAATTAGTAGTGGCAATTATATTGCCTCCTTGCTGCTCTACCTGGTAAAGCAAATGTCCCACAATTCCCCCCCCCCCGTCTTCCTAAGACTTAATGCTGAACTGCAGGAAAATGGCAGCTTCAGCATGCAGTCCACCGTGCTCACGTCAGATGAGTACGTAGCAATAGCAACAACGTCGGACCCATCAAGATATTACGAAATGTGAAAAGATTACATACAGGTTTCACTGTCGGGATTTTTCTTGGAAAGATCATATTACCTCTCTTGTAAAATCTTCTTCCAAGAGATTAGGTGTGCTAAGCCTACTCCATGCCATCTTTACCCTTGCATAGTTGTTGACTTTATATACAGATTTAATTCTCCCCTGTGTAGAGTACAACTCTTGTGTGTGGGGGGGACTCTCCACATACAGCTCTTCTCAGTAATGTGGAGAAGAGGTTTCTCGTCACGTTAACTCTCCTCCTCTTACTGGCTGTCTTCAACCTCTATCTCTTTGCCGCACTTTCTCATCTTTGTCTCTTTTCTATCTCTACTTCAATGGTCACTGCTCCTCTGAGCTGTTTGCTTCCATCCCTCCACCATTAAAACAGGCACGTAGCACACGTCCAGCAGCAAACTCTTATCCCTTTTCTGTCCAAGTATCTAATGCAAGAGTTAAACGTTACTCCCAGTCCTTCATGTACACAACAGGTCAACTCTGGAACTGTCTCTCTCTGTCTGTATTGCTACTGCTGATGATCTCCAGTTTTTTTAAACACAGTGTGCCCAGGGGTCTCGAAATGAATGGATCTTGAATTTGGCTGTATGTTATCTTTCTATTTTTTTTTTTCTTGGCAGGAACAATTTGCAGGCTTCTAGCCAATGCCTCCTTCTTCCTTGCATAAAAAAAAGGTTAATACAGTACATAAACAATGCCCAACTGGTAACTCGCCTGATGGTATCATGCGTTTTATGGGTACGACTAGTTCTCCTGGTATGGACGTGGGTCTGGCAGTGGGATCGGGAAATGAGTAAATGAACTCTTTCACTTCTAATGGCACTGCCCATCCAGTGATAGTCAACGAAATCATGAAACCTACATCATTGCAAAGCCAAAGGTTAGTACTTTCTAATGGTACTTTATTTTTCGCTCTAGATTTATTCTGTGCAGAGTTATATAGGTTTAAAGTTTGTTTACATTTTGGCTGGAACCCCCGCGGGGGGGGGGGCAGTCGGGTCAAAACAATGCCCGCGGTTAAAGGGTTAAAGTGATAGGGCGATAGTTGGAGACTTGGGAATGGTCTCTACCAGGTTTGGGAAAGGGGAGGACAATACCCAACTTCCAACCCCTCGGAATAGAGCTCTCACTCCAAACCCTGTTAAAAAGGTCCAATAAAAACTGAAGTGAATCAGTTGGTAGATGACGCAGCATAGCGTATGGAATATCGTCAGGCCGAGGAGCAGTGTCACCACACTCTGAAAGGGCAGCACGCAGCTCACAGAGACTGAAATCTAAATTATACGGCTCTCCACCACGAGAGCGAAAGTCAAGACCCAGCCTCTCCTGATTCCTACGAAAGGTAGCAAATGGCTGAGAAGGATCCTTTGTAGAGACAGTGTAAAAATGATTTGCAAAAGCAGAGGCTACTGCATCTGGTGCAGACCCAAGTTCTCCGTGAAGGCACAACACCAGAGGGGAGGGGGGCAAGAACCTACCAGAAATCTTGCGCACCTTTTTCCACACCACAGACATTGAAGTTGAATATGTAACTGTAGAAACATACGACCTCCACGAGTTACGGTGAGCATTCTTCATGATCCATCTATAGTGAGCAAGTGCTTTGCAAAACTGTATTTTTAGAAAAAACAACATTACGATTGGCAAAATACCGACGGGCAGCTGCTTTGTAAGTTCCCTTTGCTATGGAGCAGTCATCATTCCACCATGGTACAGGTCTCTGGGAAAAAACACCATAAGTCCGTGGGATTGAATGAACCCATGCTGAGAAAATGGTCTTAGTAAAATAACATCCAGCATCATCGATAGTTGAAAAATCACTAACCCTGTTGGCAAAAACACATAGTTCCTAAAAGAGAGACCAATCAACCCTGTCCAGACACCAGCGTGGCAGACGGGCTGCAGGAACAGAGCGAGTAGGCTGGACCACTACAGGATAATGGTCACTACCATGTAGATCATCCAAAACCTTCCAAGAAAAATCAAGGGCACAGTCAGAGGAGATGGTAAGGTCAGTGACAGAATACGTGCCAGTCTGAACATGAAAATGGGTCGGCCTCCCATCATTTAGGACAACCAAATCTAAATCCCCAACCAAAGAGGCAAGAAGATCACCCCGGGAATTTGAGTCACCCCACAAAGGATGGCGGCCATTAAGGTCACCATGGAGTAGGAAAGGGGGTGAAAGTTGGCTGAAAAGGGTTTCTAGATCAGCACATATAACAGTAACGGAAGGTGGAAGGTACAGACAACAGATGGTATAGCACCTCCCATTGTGCATCTCTACTGCTAGAACTTGAATGTGGGACTGAATCTCAAAGGAAATAAAAGGCCATCAGAACGGCACAAAATTGCACATCCACCGCTGTGACCACCAGGAGGAGATGCGTGGAAGGCCTCATACTCCCTAATAGAAGGGAACTGTCTGTCCCCCACCATTGTCTCCTGAAGATAGACACATAGTGGGTTCAGAGCAGAGAGTAATAACTGCAATTCCTCCCAATTTGCCATGGCACCTCTACAGTTCCACTGAAGACAGATTGATACCGATTGAGCCATAGTGATTAGTATTAAATATTATGAACTTAGAAAGCTATGTAGCAACTTCGTTGGGAAGGGAGTGAAAGCCCTTCTTCCTAGGCGTGGAGCTCTGCCTCACCAACTAAGAAGACAATGAAGATTTAGAGTTTACATGGGTGGAAGTACCCTTACCCCAAGACATGTCCCGCCCATTGCCAGAATGAGTCCGAAGAACAGAGACCTTGGAAGACCCACGTCCCCCGTCCCCACACCCATGTGAGGGTTCAGCTGGCACCTCGGGGCCAACTAAACCCCCCCAGCCAAATCAACCAAAGGTTGGCTGCTAGGTGATGGATCAGAGGGAGCAAGCGACTGAGCTCTTTGGGTATCTAAAGACCCAGGCCCCACCACACCTGAGCAAGAGGCAGAGACGGGAATCCTAGAAGGGCCATCATGAACACCCACAGACTTAGACGCCACCACTGGCTGGGTTGTTGAGCGAAGAGCCCCCTCAGAATCCTCATGCAGTACAGAAGTTTGAACCTTAGAAGGAGGGGAGTCACCCAAAAACTCCTCACTCCTCACTCATTTGAGGTTGGCAGATGCAACCTCCATCTTTGCACCAGAACTTAAAGCATTAGAAACTGTAGTGCCACACTGTAAAGAAGAGTGAACAACAATAGCAGAGCAGGAAGATGGTACAGGAGCAGCAGTCGGTACGGGAGTAGCAGCCGATACAGGAGTATGAGAGACACTGTTTTTTTTGGATATGTCAGGACAAGGATGCACAGGAAGGACATCGGGAGTTTTGGATGTGTCAAAGCAAAGTGTAGCATCGACATGGGTGTTTGTCACAGGAGGAACCGGAGGAACTGGGGTGGGGGAGGCACTCCTAGATGCTGGAAGAACCACTGCTGAGGGGACACCCCCAGAGACAGGAGGCACCTCCCTGCTTCTAGGCTGCACTCCCTCAGTGGAACCCCCCGGGTGAGAAGGCCGGGAAGTAGAACCCCAAGAATTTGATGGGGCATTGTGTTATGGCAGGGGCACCTGCTTGGTCGCTTTATGGCAAGACAACTTAGCAGCAAAGGTAACCCCATGGCGAATGAACCGCTCACTTACCCTGGCCTTTGCCTCAGAAAAGGAAATTTTCTCCTCTGTTCGGAAAAAAATAATCTCATATTCATACTTGTATACTTCACAATCCCTTGAGGAGGCTGCATGTGCTCCTCCACAGTTCAAACATTTAGAGGGTTGAGAACAATCATCCATACCACGAGAAATTCCACCACAATTTCCACAAACCTCAGGAAGGCCAGGCGCTTCCCGCCTGCAAGAACGGCGAGCATGACCAAACCTTTGACAATTATAGCACCTTCTAGGTTGGGGAACATAAGGTTTAACCTTAAGCTTCCACCATGCAGCAGTGATGACCTCTGGCAAAGTAAGACGATCAAATGTCAAGATAAGAGTGGGCGTGGGGGTTAAAATCCCATCAACGTTCTTCATTATTCTTTGTACTGCTACAACTCTCTGAGGAGCCAGCCCCTCTAAGAGGGAAGAATCAGAATATGAGACCAAGTCACGAGAATATACAACCCCTCGGGACTGATTTAGGACCAAATGACGAGAGGCAGATACAGGATAACCAACGACCATAGTTAGGGACTGGATGCGTGAACTCTCCTCTTCATTCCTGGCTTCTAGCAATAGAGAACCATCACCCTGCAGACACCTCGGGGGTAAATCCACATGCTGTAACTAGACCACTGTGAATCTGAAAACAATTCAGGTGTCGGAAGGAAGAACCATTATCCATTTTGAGGACTATGTATTTTGTGTAAGAGTGTTTCACAAAAACACCAGGTAACAGCTTCATAGAAAGGGCATCGTGATTCGCAGTTTTGGCAGATGACCCGGAGGGTACAGGGTCGTCGGCGAGAGAGTGACCACTTGATACCAACTCATGCGGCTGGTCACCAACCACACGAGTGGTTAATGAAATGTCCAGTGTATCCATACATACACTGATGAACATAAATTGGCACCAGGAGCCAAGGGAAACTGCCTACCAGGGAGTGAGGGGACCAAGCGTGGTCTGATGGGAGCGGGGTACCTCGTCTCCAGAGGGTGCCCCCAAAGGGACACCCCATGATACGAAAGTTTCCTCCCACCTGTGCAAAGACCCCCTTCCCCAACACCCCCCAGCCCAGACACCCAACCAATCAACTCAGGACAGCACCGAGGCGATCCCTCTGGGGGGCGGCACCAATGACCCATACGGGTAACCTACGTTTTGGGCAGCGCTTGGTCAGACCCCTCACCCACAACCCTACCTGCATGAGAGACCCTGACAGATGTCGTTACATCCGTGGGCAGGCTTGTGGGATCACAGGGGCACGCAAGCCCCCCCACCACGACAAGGTGGCTGCCCATGGGGGGGTGTTTTGGTAGTAATGATAAAATATTTCTCACCTGAATCATTAAAAAAAAAAAAAAAATACGAGCTACAGCTACATACATGTAGTTAATAAAACTTTATATATGTATTTCGTTGTGTACATACTACTTTAAACATTCTGTATATATCCCTCCCTACCTGTTGAACACAGGTCCAATCCAGTCCATCCTTGATGAAGAATCTGTTGATTATATTGAAGACATCCTCTCCCTTCGTGGTTGCCAGGACATTCTCGCACAAAAGGAACTCTTCTTTGGCCTGGCTGTGGTGGATGTAGCAGACGAACCCAAGGAGAACAACACACCTGGTGACATCGCACAATTCATCGAATTAAATTAAAATATGCCATATGAGCTTTCCTTGATTCCATTATTTTCACTGGGTAACTGTAATACTTTTAAAGATATTGTACAGTAGATCCGATATACAAACTATCACAAGCAACTCACACTGATACAGTGTTTACACCACAAAGCAAATACTCTTCACAACTTACTAGTAGTGTCAAGAGCTGTCAACCCTCCGTGTGCTAGAGAGAGTTTTTATTTTTATTTATTTTTTTTTTTCATGAACGGCCATCACCAGGAAGGGGCATTAGGCCAGCAAGAATCGATAATCAGGAAAGCCAAAATAATGGTATGAAATATTGCATTTGTTTCATACCAATATTGAGTTATTATTCATGATGATGAACCATAATTAATAAAGAATACATCAGTATACATGGATAGTACCAGGACAAATACTTCCATCTATACGTCAAATGTAAACTCATTACTATACTATTACAATATAATCACATACAAATGAAATTGATGAAAACAATACATAAAAAGGAACAATTACTAAATTATTAGTGCTGAACAAAAGAGAAAGAATGCACAATTATATAAATAACTTCCCCCTGCGACTCACAAATATATAAAAGTGTATTGAAGTATATACATATGTACAAAAAGCCGTAACCCTATTTTCAAAAAAAGGAAAAGGATATATATATATATATATATATATATATATATATATATATATATATATATATATATATATATATATATATATATATATGAGCCTCTGTGGTAAAGTGTCCGTTTTCGTACACTGAAGATTGAGGGTTCGCGCCCCGCCAGGGTAATAAACTTTGGGAGCGTTCTTCTGGCCACGTACTGCTTGGCAGACATAAGGGGTGCTGTGGTTGAACCAGTGTCGCATACTGTAAGGTATGCTTGCACCTAGTCGGCTTGCAAGGGCCGATTACGTTTGGTTCACAGACTACACACACATCCAAAGCCACTCCAACACCACAATGACGCTTACAAGCACTTCCCGCCCTACATTCAGTCTCTACCAGACAGCCTAAGCCACTTGGTAGAGATACCTGTACATTGGCTGTATCGCCTCCACTTTGGTCGGGATAGGCCGGTCCTGCAGTGGACACTCAAACGGCTGATGAGAATATATATATATATATATATATATATATATATATATATATATATATATATATATATATATATATATATATATATATATATATATATATATATATATATATACACAGTATATAAGTAAACCATAAGCAATTCATAAAATAAATTACAACTGTCTGAGCAGTCTGGTCTCTTTCAGGAAAGTCATCATTTTATTAGTCACACCAACACTCCCATCACCCAAGACAGAATCAAGTGTGAAAAGGGAGCGCATTGGCCTACAGTAGGGAGCCAGAGGAGTATGTTCCCCAGCATACATACTGCAGTACAAAAGGATGTGACTAATAGATAACACCGAGTCACGGGTGGTACATCACGGTGGAAATTGTCTGTTAATATATGGTAACATTTGTGTCAATAGCGTGTAATTCATGTGGAGACGGGCTAAAGCAATCTCCTTCCCCCTGTTTCCTTAGGGGAACTGGACATCATATATGGTCCCTTTAACTGATGGAATTGCCAGGTTGGTCCACTGACTTTGCCACAGAAGATGAACTGGTTTCTATCCGAAAGAGAGACTAAACTGTAGTTCATGAGGAACGTCCCAAGTCTCCTCGAGTTCTACAGCCGATTTAGTCAGTATGTCAGCCTGCTCATTGCTGTAAACACCGCAATGACCAGACACACAAATCAGAGAGAAGGATTAAGCACATGTTTCCAGCTTATTGATGATGTGGCCCAGGACCTCATGTGAACCAGTCCTACATAAATGAATTGCCTGAAGGGCAGACTTAGAGTCTGAAAAAATGACAAAACTGTCGTGATTTGAGTGCAAAGCAAAGTCTATAGCTTGATCTATGGCAAATAATTCGGCAGTGAATACCGAAGTATGGGGGCGGGTCAGCAAAGAGGGATGTGGCACTCTGTAGACCACACACTTGCAACCACATATTCATCCAACTTACAGCCATCGGTGTACTAGTGGAATGATGCTAGGTGTCTAATGAGGATCATCTGGAACAACTGTCATACCTCCACCTCCGGTGTCTTGTACTTAGCAACAGGGAGACAGCCAGTGTTGAAGGTGGTAGCAAGTGACTCCCAGGGTGCTATTTTTGATGTTAAAACTTGATCCTCATTAGAAAGGTTGTACCCTAAGGTCTCACAGCCACTGGTTTGTGGGGTGCGTACTGCAGGTATTCCCACTATAGGAGGATCTGACAAGTCGGGAGGCCAAGTGAGCGCTTACGGTGGGTGGAGATACCGTAAGAAAAATAGAAGGTGTTGTCATCGTAGACGGATGGGAGGCACATTTGGGGAGGCGGTGGCTCAATCGGTAGAGAGGTAGCTTGCGGTCCTACTGGACCCAGGTTCAAATCCCCACTGTGGCAGGGAACAGTTTAAGGATTTGAATTTCATTACAGCAGACTTTACTGATCTACCAGAAGACCTGCTGACATGTTGTAAAAATACCCCCGCTAATACCAATACACCAATCCTGTATGAGACAGCCCTAGCATGTATTCAATATGGACAGTGGGTGTTAGCGCCGAAGTGGTGACATGTAGAGGTGTACGATATGTAGGAGGACTACTGGGCCTAGGGAGCAGGCTGAGAAGCCTATGCCCGGAGTCGAGCACATACAAAACAAAAATTAGTCTCCACTTCCAACCGCTCCACACAAGTACATCGAAGGGCTCCAAGATGTATACGCAAGCAAACGTTCTGCAGGATATTAAGTTTACAGAGTACAACATCCAATGCCGACCCATACACTTGTGAGCCATAGTCAAGCTTAGAACGGATAAGGGACTTACTGTATACACCATCAATAAAGACGTTCTGTTTGCTCCCCACAATTTCCCAGAAAGAAACTTAAGCACGTTGATTTTTTTTACTACAAGAAGCAAGCAAATGATTAATATGTGTTCTTCCAACTGAGCCTACTATCAGAATGTAGACCCAGGAGTCTTACTGTATTTCGAAAAGGTATCGGCTGATTATCTAACATTAAATGCAAAGGAGGTACGTTAAGTTTATGAGTAACAACAACACTGACACACTTAGGGATGGAAAATTTAAATCCCCACTCCAGGGCCCAACGCTGAACAGATTCAAGTGTCATTTGAATCTGCTGTGCCGAGGATTGTGCATTACGGGAAGAGTGCCACATTGCACAATCATCAGTATTGAGTGAGTATCTAAGCATCCTAGGGACTTTAGCAGATGACGGAATGTCATTAATGGTAACGCTGAATAAAGTAGGGCTAAGCACACTTCCTTATGGTACCCCGTTCTCCTGGACAAATATGTCCGAAGTTACGTTACAGGGCAACCTGACATAAAACGTTTTGTCAGTAAGGAAGTTCTGAAGGAAAATGGGCAAATTACCTCTTCAACCATAAGTGGAGTTTACTTAGTATTCTGTTTCCCCAGGTCATATCATAACCCTTATGAATATCCAAAAAAATTCCTATCTTGAATTCACGGTTGGCAAAAACCTCGGCTATCCAATGCTCCAGGTGCACTAAATGATCCAGAGTGGAGCTGTTTTTACGGACTCCACTCTGTTGATCATTTGACACAACCTTTGACTCTAAAACAAAAAGTAACCTTTTATTAACCATATGTTCAAAGACCTTACATAAACAGTCAGTCAGGCCATTAGATCGAAACAAACTGGGACTCGTAAGGCAACCATCCCGGTGAGGTATCGGTATGATGTGCGCGTAATGCCATGAGTTTGGGAACGTGAGAGACGCACAAATCTCATTGTACACCGTTAACAGCTTACTCAGGTCGGCCTGAGTAAGATGCTGAATCATACCACACGTAATGGTGGATGGACTGGGACTGGAGCCTTTACAGGATTTTAGGTCAAGAAGTTCATGTAATGTAAATTCAGAGTTGTAGCTCGTATCTCGTTCATCTGTGGCAAAGTCTACGTTCTGCAGCTCAGCCATACACGTATGGAGGAGAAAACGAGGATCATAGGTGGCTGAGCTGCTTAGCTAGGTAAAATGGTCGGTAATAGTATTGGCAATGTCCACGGGATTGTCATTGACATTCCTGGCCACCTCAAGCATGGTCATTGGTGACCAGGTTTACTTGTTGTTAAGTACATTTATGGTGGACCAGACCTGACTTAGGGGGGTGGTGCGATTCACTGTGGACACAAACTACGCCAGTTATTCCACTTTGTTGCCTTAATTGTCTTCCTTGCCTCAGCCTTAGCTGCTTTGTAGGCAGTGAAGTTTTGATTCCTTTGGCTGTTTCTCAAAAATCCTGTATCTCCTATTACACTTAGTTAGTGCTTGTTGGCAGTCTGGTGTCGACCACAAAACACTATGCTTGTTTGGAATTGTAGATGTTATGGTAATGGCAGCCGTAGCTGTGTGTATAATGGAAGTTTGTAGGTGTGCAACTTTCTCGTCAATGTTATCTCCCGATATATCTAGATTGGCGACCCTTGAGTAGTACCCCCAATCTGCTCTCTTAAAGTTAAATTCAGGTGTTGGGGAAGGCCAAGAATTGTTGTGTGCATAAGAAAGACAGATAGGAAAATGATCGCTACCCATTGAGCCGTCATACCGGCTCAATGGGTAGCGATCCCAAGAGATGTTAGTGTGTATATCGGGAGAGGACAAGGACAACTCAATACATGACATGCTACCAGTGCGTTCATCTATACGAATCACTCTACCATTGTTTAGAAGACAGAAGTGTGACTGTAATGTGAGGTCGGCTAGTTGTTCCTCCCTGCCATCACTACTCAAGTTTTCCCACTGACAGTGATGGGCATTAAAATTGCCTAAACTTAATTTATGACCCAGAAGTTGATAGACTAATGAAGTGAAAGCATCACCATCAATGGGACCACGGGGAGGACAGTAGATAGAGCAAATAGACAGAGACATGTTATTATATTTTATTCTGCACGCGACAGCTTCCAGGGCAGAATTTAGAACCACTTCCTTTGTGGGTGTGATTTGTGGGTGTATATAGCAACTCCGTGACCATTTATCTTCTATATGAATGGTAGTGTTTGAACTGTTGAGGATCAGGGTGATCCATCATGCGCATGTCCTGTAAACAGACAACATCTGGCCTGTATATAGATAGCAAAATTGCTATATTGTGGAAATTATTCCCGAGTCCTACAATCCCACTGTAACACCGTGAATGTGGTGGTTTAAGATATAGGAGAGGGACCAGAGTGCTAAGCTTTTTTATGCTACCGGCTCCCAGATGAGTGGCTACCGGGGGAACTATCCTGGTGCTCACTAACAGAAACCTCCACACGATGATCATCAATAACTAGGCTCCCAGAGTCCTCTGAGGAAGAGCTAACCCTTTTCTCCCTCGCTGGACCAGGAGCAGTAAGAAGTTGAGGACGTGTCTTTGAAAGGGTGGTGAAGTTATTCTTACCAATCTTGTCACACTTAGCTCTAGGCTTGACTAAGAGGTAGCAGCAGCCTGCGAGTATGAAGTAGTTAAAGGGATGTCAGTTTAAGAATCTGAGTGTACAGAAGGCTGAGATGAAGAGGTGGAGTGAGTGGCAAGAGGAACAGGTTCAGAGTCAGTCTGTGTTTCAGCCAAGTGCATCACGGGATGGGACATCACTGCTGAAACATCCGACCTATTCGGCGTGAGAGTTGGATTCATCTCTGTCACCTTTTTCTTAGCTTCATAGTAGGGAATGCCCTCAGTTGTCTTCACCGTGCAGACCTCTTTCTCCTCGTTCCACTTGGAACAGTCCCTTGAGGAAGTGGAGTGAGTACCCTTGCAGTGAAAGGAGCATACTGTCTCGGATGTGCAATGTTCAGTTATCATGACCGCAGCTTGCACACTTGCCGTACACTGGCTGGGAAGCCATGTCACTATGCCCATAAATCTGGAATTGGAGCACTGAAGGGGATTTGGGTTATATCGTCTTACATGTTCAATTTAGTATCCCACTTTGACATCACTGGGAAAAGACACTTTTCCAAAAGTTAAGATTATCGTAACTGTTTTCGTCCTTATGCCTTCCGTAAATTGAGTTTTAAATCGGGCATCTATTATGTCCTGCTGAGCTACTTCCCATATGATCTCGTCCCCTTCCATAACCATGAGATCTCTGCAGGTGATGACACCTTTGCAGGAATTCATATAATGTGGGATCCTCGGCTCGACATCATAGTTGTGGAGGAGTTGACAGATTTTACCAGGAGGTCTCCATTTGCAAGTTTTTTAACTTGTTCCACCTCCCCAGGGCAGCTATCAATCACTTTCTCAATGATGAAAGGGAGTGGAACCTAGAGCATGTAGGGTTACAAATTGGGCGTTATGTACAGCGATGTCCATGGGGATACGTGTCTGGGGCCGCTCAGTCTGGAGGCAGTCAGCCCGTCTATCGGTCGCGGTTTCATCAGGACTACCTCCCCCCCTGAAGGGAGGGGAGGCGGCAGGGGAGTCCGCCATAATGACCACTTCCCCCTAATGGGGGAAGTGGGAAGGAGAAGGAAAACGAGCAAGGGACAAAACACACCGGGACCAAACACCTAAGGCTGAAATTGCCCCCTCAAACCACTCCAGGAAGGCTCGACCGTGATTATTCACTCCCCAGAGCGATCAGTGGGGGGAACCCTCCATGGGCAGCAAGCAAGGTAATCTCAGTATATAGAAACAAACACCTACTGTTCCAAACTAACAGAGAAGGGAGGTAAATGAGTACTAACTATCCTACAGTCACCAGAAGGGTGAAAAAAAAAATAATAATAATGCCAATGAGTCAGCCTTACAAAGCTAGAGGAGAGAGCAGAATAAAAGACATCTACACTCTCCATGACCATGCATAAAAGTGAGGGAGAGACTGCCTGCTCGTGGGTTGGAACTATGAGAGATAAACTATAAGAAATCTAAATGGAGCACTGAACCCAGGCTTCAAAACAGATAACTAAAACAACGAATCACACGTCACACGTCAGTTCATATTGCTATCTCACAAAGCAATGAATCCACAAACAAACCACATGACTGCTCACCACACTCACTCATTTATTGTTTGATTCATCCGAAATTACTCACACTTTTCAATGAATTTATTAATATTCCTGGCAGGAATCCTCTCTCTGACACTTCATATTGCTACCATTCCCGATAATGTTCTGGACGAATTCCTCGACCTCAAGAATTATTCTGCTGCTAGAGACATTTATAAAGAGAAATTTTTTATTGTGTTCTTGTGCTTCATGAATCAGCCACATTCAAAAGCTAATGAAATCGAACTTAGGGTTCTCTTCCCATTTTCCACAACATTTTTTGTGAATGTGTTTTCTTCACCCTTCTACACAAAAAGTAAACGTCAAAACCGGTTGTATGTGTCCTGGGGCCCACCGTCTTTATTATATATATATATATATATATATATATATATATATATATATATATATATATATATATATATATATATATATATATATATATATATAGATAGATAGATATACATATATATGTACAGTATATATATATATATATATATATATATATATCAATGACCTCCCTGAGGCGATAGACTCAAATTCGTACATGTCTGCAGATTATATAAAAATTTTCCGACAAATCACCAGCCGTCAGGACTCTCATGAGCAAGTGATCTAATCATGATGCAAAGTTCATTCGGGAAGTGGCTGCTAAATCCTGGGAGCTTTTGGGAATATTATACAAGCTGACCGCTACACAATGTGTGGATATGAGCTGGAGACTGTGTAATCAGAAAAAGGACCTTGTTGTAACTGTGGACTCAACCTTGAAATGTGAAGAGCACATTCTAGGAAAGATTAAGCTGGCCAACTGAAGGATGGGTCTTGCTCGACATGTCTTCTCCCACCTCAGTCCTAGCATGTTCAGACCACTATACACAGCCTTTGTTCGAAGCCACCTGGAATATGCACAAGCCGTTTAGTCACCCATCAGCAAGAGCCTAGAAAACAAGACATAACATTTACAAATAGGAGCTACCAAGTTGGTGGATGGACTTGGACATCTTGACTATACAGAAAGACTCAAGTACCTAAATTTACCAACACTGAGGCATAGAGGGGATGTGATAGAGCTCTGGAAGCACTGCAGCATCTCTGAAAGAGAAATACTCCCAGCATTCTTCAAGCCCCCGGACAGACCAAGCTGTCAGCACAACAGGCAGTTATTCCAGCATCGTCCTGTTGATGGGGAATTCGGTGTACAACGCAATAGTTTCTACTATTGGACAGTCAGTATGTGGAATGGACTCCCATCAGAAGTTGCCAAAACTAGGTCAATCAGCTTGTTCAAGAAGCATCTGGATGACCACTGGGAGAATGCAGGATTTAAGTTTGACCCATCCGCACCACAGCCACAGCCATCATATAGTCTGCTATCTGAGAGTGCAGCATAGAGTTGTCATCTCGACTGGTCTGCCAAATGTACTTAAGTGTAAGTGTAAGATATGAGATATGCAACATCAATGACCCAACCTCGAATCAGTCGACTGATTGAATGCTAGCAGTGTCATTCATCCCATTGATAAGTAAAGAAATAGGCATTCATATCGGTAGTTGTAAGCATTTAAACAGAGAGCACCAAAACGGGGTTTTCATTATTATTTGTGAGGGGCTTGAGAGAAAACTGGAGCGGGGCCACGAGAATGTTAAGTTCCCCACAAGTGAGGAATGAAGACAAAAAGTTTGAGAAACGCTGCCCTAACCGAATTCCTGACCATATTGGGGAGAATTCCACCATACTTGACCTTTTCCATACAACTAATCCTTTTCCTTATTTTGTTAATCTTATCTCTCCGTTTGGCTCCTCCACTCACAACCTTATCATCTTAACCTGTCGTGTCTCTCCACTAAAGTCTGTGGACCCTTTCAAGAAGCAGTGACAGTGGCACTTTGGAGATGCTGATTGGGAAGCCCTCAGGCAGTACTTTGTTTTATTTTCCCTGGAATGATTATTGCTTCTATGGCCAAAAGCCATCCGAGTGTGTCTCGTGTATTACAGAAGTTATTCTCTCAGGCATGGAGGACTACATTCCTTTCTCTTAACCTGTGAAGAAGGAAAAGAAAATCCTGATTTGATCACGCTTGTTAAAATGCTGTCCACTACAAGGAGTAGGCTTGCAAAAGTTCTATCTATCTATCTATATACCTAGGCTGCTTCTCCCAAGGAAAGGGAGGTAGCCGAGACAGGACGTCTCAGTCTCCATTTACTCATCCATTCAAACACATTCATTCGCATCTTAGCCCCAAAGGGGAGAACGGACAGATCCTCACCGCACCACACCGCACAAGGGTCAACTGCGCAATGCAATCAGTGACATCCGCAGCAGGGCCCGACAGCAGAACTGGTTTACCCCTGCCACATCATAACAGACCCATCCCCTTACCCGCACCTGACCTGACTAGCTGCTCCGACCAAATGCGGGAGAATATCCCCTCAGGGCTGCGTCATCACTTATTCATTCACAATTTCTCTCCGTTTATTTCTGTCACGCACAGCCACTCTTCCTTGCTCAACAGACATCCCTCTCGCATCCAGCGATCTCTTCACAATCTCCATCCATCCTATTCGTGGTCTTCCTCTCAGCCTTACACCTCTCACATCAGATCTAGTTATCTTTTTCACCAATCGCTCATTATCCATTCTCTCAATATGCCCAAACCATTGCAACACCCTCTGCTCAACTCTACCAGCCATCTTCCGAACAACTCCAGTTCTCCTTCGCACTTCATCATTTCGCACTCGATCCATGCGCGTTACTCCACACATACTCCTCAGACATCTCATCTCCATTACATTCAAACTTTTCCTCTCTGCTACACCCATATTCCATGTTTCAGCCCCATATAATGCAGTCGGTACCACAACACCCTCATACAGCCTTCTCTTTACATCCATTCTAAGCGAACGACATTTAAACACTTTTTTCATTCCTCCCAGCACCTTTCCTACTTCATTTATTCTAAACTTCACTTCTGCATCTATTCTTCCATCCACAGCAACATGTGACCCTAGATATTTAAAACACCTCAAAAAAGTTACTAGGACCAAATCACCCATGAATTTAATCACCTTTATGTCTGCCTGGAACCATGCTAAATCTGTTCTCTGATTGCTAAGAATAATTTCATTTGTACTAAGTGCCCTGAACTCTCTGACTCAAATTCTTCCCATCCCCTCTGGCACCTTGCAAAAAACCTCTTTGACAACTACAGTATACTTCATCATCCTTCCCACCCCTTTTCCACTATTATGGCTCTGCAGCGGTTTCTTTTGCTGAAAAGGGAGAATACGTTGCTCAGACTTTCTCCTCCAATTCCACCTTAGATGATCCTGGTGTTGTTTCTTCATCACATCCCTCTCTGATTTCTTCATGACTGACCTTAATATTTGTTTAGCTGACGTACTTTCTGCCCTCACTCGCCAGATGGGATTCCTCATGTTGTCCTCAAGAACTGTGCTTCAGTACTTACACATGCCAAGGTAAACCTCTTTCACCAATCTCTGTCCACATGTACAGTGCAAACGCCAGCACAGATAACTGTTGCAGTGGCTGGCGCGTTTTGGTAGATGTGACACGTGTGTTTGCTTACATCGTAGCTTCAGAGTATGGAGTGGCAAACCCCATTATTACGATCAGATCACGGAGTTCGAGATTCCCCTTACACAAAAGTTAAAGTAGCCTGTATATTAAATATATCTGCATTTTGCTTTTATACGAAATATAGTTGCACCACTTAAACTGGATATATTTAGATGTGTAGTATTCACTGGATAGGTGTGTCACATGTAGTTCAGGCTGAGTGAAACATGAGTGCAATAAAGTACTTAGATCAGAATGCGTATTGTTATGCCAGCAAGTTAAAGCTAACATACAGCAGCAAAGCAAAAATGAATATACAGTGTGTTACATATAATAATGTTTTAGCTTAAGTAGTCATGTATAAATATCAGGCATGGAGGCAGAGGGAGTTTGTACGGTCCGAACGAATCCACATTTTCCCGATAAAGGTCGACTCGGATGATCGTTCATGTAAATATTTATTTCTGGAGTTTTGTGCATTAAAAATGTATGATTGAAATGCGTGTGCAACTAATGCTTGTGTTATAGAAATCCCCTTTCATTCACTCTGACACACTCCCCATTCTCTCCCTTGTCTCTTGCACACCTTTTACTAGATCCCCTCCCCTTCTCTCTCTCTCTCTCTCTCTCTCTCATAGCAAACACATCCACAGTGCGCGCATCCAAAGTGAATGAAAAGCTTATTCTCTTATACAACTTAGATACATGTCCAAGTAATGCATGAGATACTGGATTGATTTGTGCAACGTATACTACATGTATTATACTAGACTCGGTATTCGATTGTCAACATATCACAATGTATGGGTTGATAGGATTGTTTAGGTAAATGATCTTAATATTACTTACAGGCTGGTGCAGTAAAGTGTAACAGACAACAGGATAAGATCTTAGCAACAACCGAATGTAGCATGTGTGCTGTGATGTTTTGCCTGATAGCCCATAGCTGATACATCTCGGTAATGGTTCGTATTATTGAAGTTTCATAATACTAACCAGGTATATAAATATATTCTATGCTCCTGTGTTCCTTGTTCAGTCAAATTAGTAGTTGCTAATTACAGGGAACAAACACTTAACAACCCAGCTGCCCCCATTTCTACAGTACCTCATATCCATCCTCAAATTCCCTCCCCCATTGTAACACTACCTCTTAGGTTAACAATCAGCATGTGTTACCTTATCTCTCCCTATCTCTGATACATATGATGTCATCATTTCCATTACACCGCAAAATGACAAACGTCACATAAAAAATACTGATGGTTATCAGGTAATAGCCCACTGCGGTAGTGTTAACGGTATCATGACGGTAGTCAATCACAGCGGATCTGACGGGTCGGCGACAGCCAATCATGGACACCCCGAGGTGATTTCCGAACACCACAGGGTTTACCAGAGCACACCGTGTTAGCCTATTATCATGAACAGAAGAGACAGCCAAGTGGCACTGTTAGGCCAGATTGTCGGGCCCAGAGACAGCGGCTTCAGTATTCGGGCCATTGCCAGCCATCTAGGCATATCACCTACGACTGTCGCTAAGTACAGTAGATCAGACGATGGAAGGAAAGTCAAGATCTTACTAACATGGGTGTATAAAATGCAACTTGCTGCTGTTGGATCATTGTGCAATACTGGTTCAGATATGTTTTAAGTGTTCCGTTGTATTTTGTCGCTGCAACCATTAAATCACAATTTTACTAAGTTTCCTGTCTTGTATTTCACTCTTGACCTTTCACTGCTGCTACAACGTCATTATTTGTGGTTGTTTAAGCCACAATAGACCAGAGTAGTTACTAAACAATGAAAGTGTATTTACAGGTACTGCGTTTAAATAACGTCACTGTGTTAAGTTCCAGTAATGCAAAAATGGAACATGAATATGCCTGTGTCTGAACTACTGCTTGATATTTTACAGGCAGGAGACCCCGTCCTCGGGTAACGGTACGTCAGAAGGATGAGATCATAATACAAGCAGCAAAGGAACACCCACAAAGGACTGCGAATATGGTAAATATGTGGAAGCAAGAGCAAGAGAGGACAACAGACGCATTGATGGCCCATGTTAAGCGCGTGTGGCATATGCTTCGCACGAAACCACACCTTGTGAGAAATATCGTGTCCTCTATGCCTCGCAGACTTCGTGAGGTCATTGAGAAGGAGGGTGGATGGACCCATTACAGAGCAGAGCATTGCGAATAAATGAATAAACCTTTTGAACCCTATTGTTATCGATTATTTTATTACGTGGTGGACAAAATAACTGTCACCCTAATTCCCGGTGTATAAGCTCAGGACGTGGCAGTATGTTATAATCGTAAGTCTATGTATTACAGCATTTACACAGTCGCCACCTTGTCCTTGATATTTGAACAGGGCGCTCTTATCATTCAGTGTGGTCTGATATTTATGTAGAGTATATTTAAGGGAGTAGTTTACGGTCTCTATGTGAACAAGCGGTAATAGTATGCAAATGGATATGGGGTCGTTTCAGCAGCCATCACACATAACTGACAACTCTGCTTCAGTGACGGACTCCAAGTTAAACCGTGATTTCTGCCCTTTGTAACTCTGGCTTTTAATAGATGTTATCAGCCAAGAGGTTACATGTGAAAATATATTTCATATTACATGTAAACATACATCATTAATGTTGAGGACATTTTATATGACAGCTGTTCCTAATGACATTACAGTATTGCAGGGTATGTGACATGTGGTATCTCTTCATGATTATTGTAAGAGGTGCCCTGTTTCTACGTCGAGGATGCCCGTTTTACTTAATGTTTACCGTCACTTACCCGACTACATGAAACAGATGCACATACTCACACATGTCGATGAGCATGCTGAGAATGCACACCGTGTATCAACTGTTTGTCTTAATGTCAGGAAAACAATGTTACACATGCCACTCACATGTAAACAGTAAACATAGCACGTAACTAATATCATGCAATATTTACTTGGCCACAGTCCTTTTACCAGCGGCCATACACACATGACGTGTATTGGTACTGAACCTGGCAACGCAGCTGACAGAACACCAACAACACAATGAACATTATAATGTTTGACGCCAATTGAAAACGTAGATTGAGTGAGTATTATTTTATTAGCAAACAATTTTGCATTCATAGAATGGCATGTCATATTCTCCCTATGCGACAAGAGAAATATATATCTTACTTGTCAGTGAGGCAGAACTGAGGAGACTTGGAGACAGTGACGCTGGGGAGAGTGGTGTGTGGGAGGGGGCACAGCTCTGATGTTTAGGGGTTGGTCCCTGCATCGAGCTACAATTCTTTTCATTTATCTTGGTGCAGATGTGCATATACGTTTATATAAATTAGTATACTATATATGAACAGGTATGATCGGAAAATCAGCTATGGCCTATCATGCAAAACATCACAGCACACATGCTACATTCGGTTCTTGCTAAGATCTTATCCTGTCGTCTGTTACACTTTACTGCACCAGCCTGTAGGTAATATTAAGATCATTTACCTAAACAATCCTATCAACCCATACATTGTGATATGTTGACAATCTAATACAGAGTCTAGTATAATACATGTAGTATACGTTGCACAAATCAATCCAATATCTCGTGCATTAATTGGACATGTATCTAAGTTGTATAACAGAATAAGCTTTTCATACACTTTGGATGCGCGCACTGTGGATGTGTTTGCTGTGAATGAGAGAGAAAGAGAGAGAGAGAGAGAGAGAGAAGGGGGGGGGGACTCGTAAAAGGTGTGCAAGAGACAGGGGAAAGAATGGGAAGTGTGTGTCAGAGTGAATGAAAGACGATTTCTGTAACACCAGCACTAGTTTCACACTCATTTCAGTCATCATACATTTTTAATGCACAGAAGTCCAGAAATAAATATTTACATGAACGATCATCCGAGTCGACCTTTATCAGGATAATGTGGATTCGTTCGGACCGTACTAACTCCCTCTGCCTCCATGCCTGATATTTATACATGACTACTTAAGCTAAAACATTATTATATGTAACACACTGTATATTCATTTTTGCTTTGCTGCTGTATGTTAGCTTTAACTTGCTGGCATAACAATACGCATTCTGATCTAAGTACTTTATTGCACTCATGTTTCACTCAGTCTGAACTACATGTGGCACACCTATCCAGTGAATAATACACATCTAAATATATACATGATAAATGGTGCAACTATACTTCGTATAAAAGCAAAATGCAGATATATTTTTTTACACCAACTACTTTAACCTTTGTGTAAGGGGAATCTCGAACTCCGTGATCTGATCGTAATAATGGAGTTTGCCAATCCATTCATACTCTGAAGCTACGATGTCAGCAAACACAGCAGTGCCACATCTACCAAAACGCGCCAGCCACTGTAACAGTTATCTGTGCTGGCGGTTGTACATTTCCTTCTTGCATGAAGCTTGCTCTCATTCAACCTATCCGAAGGAAACATAACCATTCCCAGTCCTCTAATTATCTCCCATTTTAACATCCTCTTTTTCTAAAGTTTTTAAGTCCGTTCTTTGAAAGAAAATAATTAGAACACCTTTCCTATCACAACTTTCTTTCCATCTGCCAGTACGAGTTCCGCGTGGGGCATTCCACTGGCATGCCCATCACCATCTTTTCAGACTCCTGGTTAGGCTCGTTTCACGACTTTGGCTAAAGCCATGCCATTGGGTTTGAAATCTCAAAGGCTTTCGATGGAGTTTGACATAAATTTTTAATTTCCAAACAGCCTTCTTACGGTTTATATTCTTCTGTCTAGCTTCCTTTCTTGTCTTTTAGTAGCTGTTATTGTAGATGGCCAATATACTTCTAAAACTATCAATAGTGCTGTTCCTCAGGGTTCTTGCATGTCACAAACACTCTTCCTTGAATTCATCAGTGAACTAATAAACTGTACAACTAACCCTGTCGACTCATATACCGATAACTCCACCCTTCACAAAATAATCTTGTTGTTCTTAATGCATCAAAAACTCGGTTCTTGCATCTTTTGACCCATCAGAATCTACAGGAACATCCTCTAATTTTTTACAATATCCAATTCAATCTTGCATCATCTCTGAACATACTTGGAATGTTTTTCTTTCGAGATTTATCTTGGAAAAATCATATTACCTTTCTTGCAGAAATCGGAGTCCAAGAGATTAGGTTTGTTTAGCCGAATCCATGCACTCTTTACCCCTGAACAGTTGTTGACTGTATGCATGGGATTAATTTGCCCAGGTGAAAAGTACAGTTGTCAAGTGTGGCAAGGCTACCCACATACAGCTCTTCTTCACAGTTTGGAGTCAAAGGCTTTTCATCTCATCAACTCTCATTCTCTTACTGGCTCCCTTCAACCTCTGTCTCATCACCACACTGTTGTATCCTTATCCTTTTTTCTATTACTACTTCGATGGTCACTGGTTCTATGAATTATGATCTGCTTGCACCCCTCCGCCACTGTGGCAGGCACTTAACACCTGTGTAGCAGCAAACTCTCATTTCTTTTCTGTCCAGTTTTCTAAGTAAGAGTTAGGCATTACTCCCATTCCTTCTGGTATGCAAGAGGTCCACTCTGGAACTGCTTTCCTCTTTCTGTATTTCCTACTGCCTATGACCCCAAATCCTATAAATGCAGTGAGTCCATGCATCTCTAAAATAACAGTCTTTAATTTGCACCTACGTTATTACCGTCCACGTAGCTAGGTGGTAATGTAATCATCTGCCCCTGGGTGTGTGTTTGTGTGTGTCTGGCTGTTCCCAAAATATATGATTATCACATGGGCAAATTGTATCCAAACTTTTTAGTCATTCTTGTTTGTCAATAATTTTGGCGATGCTGTGATGATGTGCCTCAGAATGCCAGAGATTTTTGTAAGAAAAAATCCCTCCTAACTTTTTTCATTTAGCTTATCTTTATTCATCATTTTCTTTATAGTACCCTCTAAGAAGTGAACTGCTATTTGAAGGGGATATAATAGAAGTTCTTCAAAGCCTGCTATACTCAATAGCCTTCACCAGCATAATACCACTGATTTCAGGCTTCTGCTAGCATGATATTTAACTCAGTAGGAGTAAACAACAAAATTCTAAGACTTTATTTTCGGTTTCAGCAAAGCCGTGATGTTATGCCTCTGATAACCAGAGGTTTACTGACTTTTTGTTTCTTTTTTTAGTAATGTAGGGTGATACGTATTCGTGGACGAATGAATTGGTTTTTAATTTTATTTTTTCTTTAACAGACCAATCTAGCGGACTTTTTACCTTTGCCAGTGAGGTTATGTTTTATCCCCCGTTGGTTTGTTTGTTTGTTTGCCTGTTAGCCGGATAACTCAAAAATTTATGAACGAATCTCGTGGAATTTTGTGGAAGGGTGAGCCATGAGACAAGAAATAAGTGCTTAAATTTTGGGCCGGATTCGGATCCAGAGTATCCCGCACAATATCTCCAAAAGTTATCAATACATTTCAATGAAATTTTGTGAAATGGTGGGCTTCGGACCAAGAAAGAATTGATTAAATTTGGAGGCGGATCTGGATCCGGATTCGGATCCTATATCCTCGGATTCGGGATCATTTTAAACGGCAGTGGCAATGGCGGAGGTATGCGCTCTCTGTGTAATTTTTAATTTGCCTATGGTTTCTTCTACCATGAAAAAAAAAAAAAAAAACTTTTTGTGAAACTTATCTCTTCGTCTGATCATCCCTCGTTGTGTGTGTGTGTGTGTGTGTGTGTGTGTGTGTGTGTGTGTGTGTCCAACTCTGGGCATAGACTTCACAGCCCGTCCCTAAGGCAAAGTTGTCCTGTGATATATCATACACCTCCTAATGTCACCACTTCGGCTTTAACACCCACCGTCCATATTTAATAGATGATAATGTCGTCTCGTGCAGGAACTATGTTTAGCCTTCATGCCACGTTACAAAACGCAATCGGTATAGTGATAAAAAAAACAAATACACGATAGTCTTTATCATGAACTTACATATAACCATTAGAGCAAGACTCACACAGGACATCAGTCTCACTCAAGTTCTGCTAAGTAGTCGTTAAGTACAACAAACTCTTTTGAAATGGCTAACAAATGCGAAAAAAAAAAAAAAAACTGAAAATTTGAAACAGATCCTTTAAAACTCCTGCTGACTACAAGGAGGTATATTTAAGTGTAGCCATGAACACAGTTGAAGTTCATGAAGTTGTTAAAATGGCAAAGTTCTCTCTCTCTCTCTCTCTCTCTCTCTCTCTCTCTCTCTCTCTCGTAGGCGATGAGTGCTCTTTTTCCCACATTCTAAGGCAATTAGGTTAACGTCCGAAGTGAAGGGTAATAACACGAGCGGAATTTAACGTGAATAGGGTCGACCATCCTCATTACCAGTTCTATTAGTGGATCGTGCCTGGCCAAGCGTTCACTTAACCACTCATGTAGGAGTCGTCAGCTGTACCTTTT
The DNA here is from genome assembly GCF_032717465.1 of Coenobita brevimanus. Classification (NCBI taxonomy): domain Eukaryota; kingdom Metazoa; phylum Arthropoda; class Malacostraca; order Decapoda; family Coenobitidae; genus Coenobita; species Coenobita brevimanus. Next base: position 19,262,505 of record NC_137055.1, read on the forward strand.
TGCTATCTCTCTACGTGTCAAGTGGGGTTGCTGGAGGATTAGTGCCCCTCCCTGTAAAACAATTAACTCTAAGCCCTTGACCACCCCGTTTGGGATACATGGCGTCTGGCAATGGATGGATGGATGGAGATATATTGGATCCGGGTGGGTTAGAGACATTAGTCGGACATCCCTTCAGCACCAGATGCTATTCCAAGTTGAATATAATCGTCTGGAAATATCATTATTATGAAAAAGTGGTGGGTGGGGGCACTCACCATCCGCTCACTCGATGTAGTGCTGCTGTTGGGTGTCTGCCCTTTCCTCTCCTCCATCCTTCTTTCCTCCAGTCCTCTTCTGTCTTTCTTTCCTTCATTCTTTCCTTGTCCTTCTGCCTACGGGTGACTTTACACTCCCTCTTCTGTCCTTGTTTCCTTCATTCTTTCCTCTTCCTTCTGCCTGTGGGTGACTCTACACTGAATGACAAGCCAAATGGTTTCCTGAACACCAGGAAACCATTTACTACGCTGGGTGGTAACCATATGACCAAATTTTGGCGCCTGGTGGTTTAGTGGGTAATTATTGCACTCCAATCGGATTGAGCCAGTGATGGTTTATATCGTAGGGGTGGTTGGGGTTGATTCCTCATGTAATGCCACTCAGGGATGATTGAGACTGGTCACTCTCATCTTAATGTCGGGACCAACTGCCTGGCCCTGGGCTCCTACGTTCCTCATGGGGCAATGTAGGATTGGATGATGGATGGATAAATGGATGCTTTGAAAACATGTTGCTGTTTTCAAGGGGTTAACCAGAGCCGTGATCAACTTGCACGTTGTGATGTTTTTTATTCTTCCTACCTCTAGAGTACTTTCTTCAGCTTAAGAATGGCCTCTTGTATTAAAGGAGTTCACAAAGATGCTTTGAAAACATGTTGCTGTTTTTCAAGAGGTTAACCAGGACCGTGATCGACCTCCACGTTGTGATTTTTTTTTTATTCTTAATACCTCTAGACTACTTTCTTCAGCTTAAGAATGGCCTCTTGTATTAAAGGAGTTCACAAAGGTACACCTAACTTCCCCAGTTTGAAAACTATCTCCTAGTGGGCACATAATCGCCGTATGGCAGCAAGAACGTGCACTTGCTTCAAAAAGCATCGGTGCAAACTTCGCGCGAGGCAGTCTTGCACCACAGACGGTGGTTTTTGCAATGATTTCATGCCAAGTTGGTAAATTTGCCTTCATGAGGATGCTTCATACCCAACTCATGGGACTCTTCTCAGATAGTATTGTTATCATATAAATATTCAAATGACAATTGATAATCTTCTTGGAACATTGCGAGCTTTATTGTTCATTGAGGATATTATCGTCTCCCTCCTGCTTGATACTTTGTAGAGCTAATGTATCACAAGATACATCATGGGAGGCAGAGGATTTATGTATATTCAGTATCCAAAGTCCTGCGCAGCCCATAAACATAGTTAAAACCTGAAGCCGCTTAGATTCAAGCACTGATACTACTACTTCTGTCCTCTGTTCCTCTCCTCGAATCTCAGAGGCTTCAGGATTAAACAACGATTTTGAGCTGCGCAGGGCTTTGTGTTCAATGTGCGTGAATGCAGCCAAAGGTCTGACAGTGTGATGTACCGTAATTTGAATAATTCTTATAAACCCTTTTCAGAATATTTTCCAATACCCTTAGAATGCCTAGGTCAGCGGTTCTCAGCTTTTTTTCGGGTCGCGCACCACGTCGCCTTGGTTCATATATTCATGCTCACCCCTCCCCCTCCCTTAGCCTTGGTCAACATTTCCGCCCCTCCACACACACTTCCTGTCGCCATCTGACTGAAAACTTATTGCAGAATTAATAATAACATTTTTCAAGTGGACGTTAACAAAGTTGCATATAGGCTGCATTATCGCTTCTTCTTTAAATCACAATCCCCTTTTCGTGGGAAATGGAGGAAATTTAGGAACGTGCATATTTTAACTGGGGTTTGGTCTGCCTTGCAATATACAATAGAAGCTGAGTCAGGAGCGGATTAGAAGTTAATTTTGAAGACCTGATGAATGGGAATCGCGAGAAGAGAGCGGTGGTAAACAGGACAGATGTATGGTGCACAACAATGGAGGCTGGTGCCCCAGAATGTGTCCAGGGCAGCAATATGAAATGACGTAAAATAATAGGTTTCAGAATGAAAGGATGTAGATGTTGATAAGGTATGCAAAAATGAAGCATTCTTGTTGAAAGAATGAAATCTAAAAAAATGTGGGAAATATTTTAAAAGACTGAACGAGTGGAGTTGTGCCTGTGGGATGGAAGAAAACTGTGATTATATCGTTGTTTAGGAGTAAAGGTAACCGAACTCGGTGCAAATTTTTCAATGGAATGAGTGTTGTGGGCAAGATATCTATGGAAGAATAGTGGCAGAGAAAGTAAGACGGGTTTGAAAAGACGTTGTGTTTAATTGTTAGTACTCCATATTATAATTACAAATCATAATAGATAGATAGATAAATAGACAGATAGACAGCTCTATGCGAGCCTGGGAATGGGAAATGATCTTGCAAGTTACACTGAAGAAAAGCTGACGACAGATTACGAAGTAGCCAGTCAGGAGATGATGCAGTTAGTTTGTCAGCGAGATAGCAGGGGAACAAAGCCTCGTGACCATACACACACATACAAACATACTCACACAGGCTTCTAGAACTATCCAACCACAGTGAACACACGTGACACGACTCCTGTTTCACCAGAATTTAGGAAAGAGAGCTCAGAAGAAGAGAGGCCATAGAATCGGCAGGGTGTAGGGAGGAAGGCTTAGCAACTTGGGAGAGAGAGAGAGAGAGAGCGAGACAGGGAGATAGCTAGCGGGACTCTACTTTATACTTCGCTCTGTATGAGAGACTTGTTAATATTTCCATGACAAATAAAAATAGTCCCATACTATTCTTTACCTCTCCTGTCATTGCATGACAAATGGGAAAGAAGATTATCTACTTACAAAGCTACTCAAGTATAACAACCGCTCTTCCACAAGTCTAATATATATAACTTCTCTACAAGTAACTACAAAGTCTTTTTATGACATTTGGTGGCAGCGGTGGGTTGTTTCAGGACTGGTATTTGGCATGTGGGCAAGGTATCCACGGATGAATAGTGGCAGAGAAGGTAAGGCAGGTTTGAAAATACGTGGTGTGTAATTACGAGGGTTATTTCAGGACTGGTAATCGGTGTGTGGTAAAGTAATTCCAGTAACACAGGTAACAGAGGAAGCAGATAAGGACAGACATATGATCTGGAAAAGCCATATATGACAGAGTAAATAGAGAGCACTTATGAAAAATGGGAATAGAATGCTGGTAATGTTGTAAAGAGTTTTTCTGACTAGCACAGCTCATATAATAACAGAAGAATGTTCGAGTGACTGGTTTGGAAACTGACAAGAGACATAAGAAGCAGGAAGTATACAGTATGCAGAGATGCACCTTAAAAAAAAAAAAAAAAAAAAAAGCGTGTGTTTCTCTCTGTCTTTTTCTGTCTCTCTCTCTCTCTCTCTCTCTCTCTCTCTCTCTCTCTCTCTCTCTCTCTCTTCCCAGCAGTCGGCGAAAATTATGCCGCCCCACAGTCATTATGAAGCCCAGAGTTGTGTGGATTGTTTGTCCCGTAACGTGAACTCGAAAATTCGGTAACAGGAATGGGCAGTTGTTATTGGCTCCTCTGTATATAGCTCTCAAGCTTTTGTTTCTCCCTGTCCCAGTTCTTGGATGCTTCCCACCAAATGTTGGTTTCAAAAGGGGTTAAGATGATGATGGTGAAGATGATGATGATACTGAAAGTGAATTTAAAATTATGTTGATAATGAAAGTGAATATAATATGATGTTGATAATGAATGTGAATATAAAATGATGTTGATAATGAAAGTGAATTTAAAATGATGTTGATAATGAAAGTGAATTTAAAATGATGTTGATAATGAAAGTGAATTTAAAATTATGTTGATAATGAAAGTGAATATAATATGATGTTGATAATGAATGTGAATATAAAATGATGTTGATAATGAAAGTGAATTTAAAATGATGTTGATACTGAAAGTGAATTTAAAATGATGTTGATAATGAAAGTGAATTTAAAATGATGTTGATAATGAAAGTGAATTTAAAATGATGTTGATAATGAAAGTGAATATAAAATGATGTTGATAATATTGATGAAGGCGAATATATAATGATAATGATGATAATAAAGGTGAATATATAATAATGATGATGATAATGATGATGAAGGCGAATATATAATGATACTGATGAAGTTTCCCTTTCATTCCTTCCCTTTATTAATCATTGACAAAATAACATCTACTGAAATCTCTATCAGTCCCGCTATCTCTCAGTCTTTACGCCGGATAATTCAGCACAATCTCTGTCTATTTCTATTAACCATTAAAATTCTCCCCTTGTTCTGGTCTCCCTCTGTCGTGTCCATTATTGAGTCAATCTCCCCTGTCACTCGTCCTGCCCTCTATGCAAACATTCCCAGGTCCCATCTCTTCTTTGATGTCTTACTATGGTTGACTTTGCCAGTACGTCTATATATGCTTGGGATTTTTTCAACTGGTCTCGGACTGTGAAACTACTAACGTTATTGTGCTGACTGTGGTGTTGAGAACATCTATTTCCGTTATGTATAACTATTTCCTTGTTGTTGTCTCGTCGTATGTTTTTAAAAATCATGTAATTTGCCTCCGCCAGGAGGTACATGTTTTACCTTGCGTTGGCTTTTGTTTGTTTGTCTGTGTGTCTGTCTGTCAGCAGGGTTACTCAAAAAATTATGAACAGATTTTCAAGAGTTTTTTTGGAGGAGTAGGGTATGGCCAAATGAACAATAAATTAGATTTTGGTTGTGGTCCGGAATAATTAGTTTGTTTGTCCACACGCTATCTCCTAAAGCTCTCAATTAATTTCAGCGAAATTTTATGGAAGGGTGGGCTATGGATCAAGAAAGAATTGATTAAATATTGGGTAGGATCAGGATCCGGACCCTACCGCACAGTATCTCCAAAAGTTCCCAGAGAATTTTGATCAAATTTTGTGGAAGGATGGTGCACGGGCCAAGAAAGAGTTCATTAAATTCTGGATTGGATTCGGATCCTGATCCTACCGCAGGGTACCTCCAAAAGTTCTGAATGAACTTCAATGAAATTTTGTGGAATTGTGGGCCATGGGCCAAGAAAGAATCGATTATCTTTGGGGACGGATCCGGACCCGCCTTTGGCAGAGGTATGCGCTCTTTGAATGCTGTTTTAGTTACCTCCACCAAGGAGGTTAAGTTTTATCCAGCGTTGGTTCGTTTGTCTGTCTTTTAGCAGGATTACTCAAAACGTTATGAACAGATTTGGGTAAAATTTCACAGACGGATGGGCCATGGGCCTAGGAAGAAATGATTAAATTTGAGGACCGGAGTATTTCGCACAATTTCTACGGAAGGTTTCAATGAATTTCAATGAAATTTCGTGGAAAGGTGGGCCATGGACCAAGAAAGAAGCAAATTTTGCAGCGGATCCGGATCCGGATCCTATATCCATGAATCCGGATCCGTATCTTTTTTAATGGCAATGGCATTAACGGAGGTATGCGCTCTGTGAGTGCTTTCTAGTTCTTCTTCTTCTTCTTCTTATTATTATTATTATTATTATTATCATTTCGAGGCTAACGCTCTTTATTGGCAGTTAATTAATCTTACTCCGTACATTGCTGCCCGATAGATAATGCAGAGAATTACGGACAAGTTGGTGTGTGGAGAAGAGAATGTGAATAAGGTTCAAAAAAGAATATATTTGGAAAAGGAGGGACAGTTACTTGTAGCATATAATAGCACAGGGTTCTTTGAAAAAGGAAGGTACGACCTACTTAACTAAAGCACCTGTGGGTGTGAATTGTGTGTGAGATACTCATATTGATTGTTAGTGTAGAAGAGGGAGTTTCATCTCACCTCGCATGCTTACTCCTAATGAATGTGTGTGTGTGTGGGGGGGGGAGGTAATAAGTGAAAGCTGTCAGCTCAGCACCTTTGATGTAGATGATGCTGGGTCGATATGAGATTGCCAATGAGAGTTGTAACGACAGCTAGAGGAACTCCCCAGAATGTGTGGTCTGATAGGGGCCTGGTGCTCTGGTAGTCTTTAGACGTCTTGTGTTCTGGTAGACGTCTGGTGTGTGTTGACATTTTGTGCTGGTAGATGTTTGTGATTTGGTAGAAGCCTGGTATTCTGGTAGAAGCCTGGTGTTCTTGTAGAAGCCTGGTGTTGTGGTAGAACCTTGGTGCGCTGGTAAAGACCTGGTGTTCTGGCAGATGTCTGGTCTTCTGGTAGATGTCTTGTGTTCTGGTAGATGCTTGATGTTCTAGTAGAGTTCTGGTATTATGGCAGATGTCTTGTATTCTGGTAGAAGCCCGGTATTCTGGTGGATGCTTGGTATTCTGGTAGATGCCTGGTAATCTGGTAGACGCCTGGTATTCTGGTAGACACCTGGTGTTCTTGTAGACGCCTGATGTTCTGGTAGACTCCTGGTAGTCTGGCAGACTCCAGGTGGTATGGTAGGCATCTGGTGGAGGCAGACCTCTCGGGGATAGAAAGCGACTAGGATTTATTCACTACGGTCCTTGAGGTGACGGGGAGGTTTGTCTGTCATTTATAACACTACCAGGAACATGGGTCGATCTTCTACCCTTAAATGTTCTGGACTAAGGAAGCCTAGTCTTTGGGTCTCTATGCTCCAAAGGGGGCAGTACGGAAGTGGCAGGTATTACTTACCGTCTAAAAATTTTGCGAAAGATATGACTGGAAAACAATCAGACATTATTTTTTCTTACTTTTCCAGGAATAATTACTGCTTCCGTGGTTGAGGCCACCATTTTTTTTTTTTTTAATAAAGTTAAAGAGCAAGAGGTGTGTTATGACTGCTAAAACAGTTAACATTGATGATGGATACACGGGTGGTTGGAAAAAATTTGCATCAACTTTTTTATGCAAGAAAAGCTTTCAACCGAAAAGGTGTTGCAAGCTTGACTCAGACAAATGAAGTATGTAACATGATTAGGTTGTGCTTGTGTTATAGAGTCAAGAATTTCCGTTGTTTGAATAATGAATGAGCGGATGTGTGGGTGATGATGATAGTTTTATGTACTGTTGTGTTTTCATAGTATTCTTTTTTTGGTTTTGAATCCAATACTTTTTTTTTGAAGTACGGGGATAATGAAGATGATGATGATGATGACTGAAAATGGCGCTTTGCTACACATATCCTTTCTCGCGTCCTCCCTCTTCAGCAATCTCTGTTCCTCTGTCTCACTTTTCTCTCCTTGCCTCATTCTGCTTTTTGTCTACAGTGGAAAGGTCAATGATGAACAATGGAAGAGGAGTAACAAATATGGTTCAGCCATCTCATATGAAATTCTGAATCAACAAAGTATTAAATGAAGGATATTAGAGCTAATGTTTTGGAGGTAAATGTAAATACATATACAGTATAAAGAGGGTAAAATAATACATGAAAAAATATAAAAACATTATTCCCGGGAAGAGGCGCTAAAGAGTGCGGGTTAAAATCATTCTCCATTGGATTACCATATAAATGGCCATAAGAGGAGACGATTAGTCGAATGATGATGACCTTCTATTTCTGAAGAGTACGTTTCTTAGGCGTTGGAATAGGACGCCTTCACTTGGTGGCACAGATAGGACAGAGCGGTGGAGACGTATGTTTGTATATATATCTCTGTCCCTTCTGTATCCCTATCCCTGGAATGAAGGACTGGAGACGTGGAAAAAGGCAAGCTTCGTCCTGCAGTCCACTGGGTTCACGTTCGTGTGGGCCTGGGGTTACAGCTGCTGCTATTATGTGTGCATAACCCCAACAGCCAGATACATCATAAAATTCGATGCACATTTAGAGTACTAGGACGCTACATGATGAGAGTGATTGTGGGCAAGCCTTATGCATTCATTCCTGGTTAGACTGTTCTGAAATAATTGGTTCAGTATGTTCTGAATTAATCGGCTCAGTATATAGTTCTCTCTCTCTCTCTCTCTCTATCTCACACACACACACACACACACACACACACACACACACACACACACACACACACACACACACACACACACACACACACACACACACACACAACCTTTTTTATTCCCACCCGCCACTACACAGGCTGCATGTCTGACAAGGCCCACCACTTCAACACAACCAGGAATCTAAAACCGTGCACAGCTCACACACTCAATGCTCCGGGGAAATCAGAAGCGGGGAAATAAAGCACCTTTACCGCCCCGCCTCTGTACTATCGACCTAACAACGTAGAATACCATGGCAACAAGGGACCTCTTCTGAACTCATAACTAACCCATTTTCCATTCACTGTGCCTCCTTTCTTTACTCACCTCCTGGCGCCCATACACAATCGGTGACCAAAATTTGCCAAAGATTTCAGCTCACCTTCTTCTCACTCTCCTGTTGTCTGCTCTATAGTGCCAGGACTAACATTTTCCTTATACTTCAGCACATTTAATTCCATTTTCCTCCTGTCTCCAATGTACTGTCGGTGACAAAAATTCACTAACATTTCAGCTCACATACTTCTCACTCTCGTGCTGCCTTCTGTGTATTGTTAAGGATCAACGTTTTCCATATACTTCATCTCATATACCTTTTAGTTTCCTGTCGTCTTATATGCACCGTCGATGACCAAAATTCTCCTTGTATTTCGGCTGTATACTTTCTACTTTCGTGTACTGGCTAGGGCTTCTAAACTGGAAGATGTTTCATATTATTCTGTACGCATAGGTGATTCTCTTATATATAATGCACCGGGGAGGAAAGTGACGGACGTGCTGTTAATGAGACGAAAAGGCAATAGCATACGATAGTAGGAAAGCTTTTGATCCTGAATGTATTATTAAATTTAATATTCTTTCCTCTTTTACCACTCTACAAGTCTGTTGTTTTTTTCTTACACTTCCCTTCCTCCCACTCTCTTGTTACTCTCTTGTTATACGCCAGCATTCAAATAGAGATTGTAACCTTAAAGGGTGAAGTGGGCAGACTGCATATGGGAAAAGTTTTAGAAGAGTGTTAGAGAGAGAGAGAGGGGGGGGGGTTGAAATGTTTGTATGGAAAGAGTTAAAATGTTTTTATGGAAAGAGAGGAGTGGAAAACAGTGGATACGGATAAAGTTGAGAGGCAGCAGAAAATGTGGTTGGAGTGGGAGCCAGTGCTTAGCGTTAGTTAGCACATCTAGCTTGCAAATGGAACAACCTGAGTTTGATTCTTCCAAGATTTGTTGTCTTAGGACGAACAAGAGACATAGTAAGACCGTGCACCTTAGCTCCCTTGTCCTTCCTGGGAAAGCAAACAGCTACGACATGGAATCGACAGTAAATATATCTGAGTATCCAACACCAGATTCCCAGTTATGGTGCCGGATGAACAGTTGCGAGGGGGGAAAATTATCCAACAAAGCGAGTGACGTAGTAGGAACCCGTAGGTGATATACAGAAATTGGAATGAACGCAGAATCAAACAACTGAATTTTAGTTTTTCTTAAGCCCTTTAAACAGATGGCCCTAATTTTATTTTATCCTAGCTACTTCCAGACAGTCTTCAGCTTAAGTAAGGCGTCTCGTAGTGAAAGAATTAGTACCTTCACTATTATGATGAGTTTTCTTCAGGTGATTATATTCAGCTCTGGATTGATCTCTTGCAATGAAGAGGTTAATGAAGGCAGAACAAAAATCCTAGTGATCGATTTGTCTCTATCCTAATTTGAATAAAATTGTCTAGATATAGCAAGAAATATACGTCTTCAGAGTGAATGGGTTAATGAAGGCTATATCTAGGTCCAGTCCGAAAAGTCTCCCACAGACTGAAAAACTACCTGGAGAGGGCAAGAATAAAAATATATCGGGAACCTTCACGGCGAATGGGGCAAAATGTTGTGAGGAAATGTTGTTTTTAAGACGTGCTCAAATTCCACCCGCCTCCTTTGGGGGAGGCGGTGGCTCAATCGGTAGAGAGGTGGCTTGCAGTCCTAATGGACCCAGGTTCGAATCCCGGCTGGGGCAGGGAACAGTTTAAGGATTTGAATTTCATTAAATCAGGCTTTACTGATCTACCAGAAGACCCGCCGACATGTCGTAAAAATACCCCCGCTAATACCAGTACACCAGTCCTGTATGAGACAGCCCTAGCATGTATTCAATATGGACGGTGGGTGTTAGCGCCGAAGTGGTGACATGCAGAGGTGTATGGTATGTAGGAGGACTGCTGGGCCATAATAGCAGGCTGTGAAGGCTATGCCCAGAGTCGGACACATAAAATATATATATATATACAGTATATATATATATATATATATATATATATATAAATATATATTTTTTTTCAAGCAACCAATTTCCCCCTACCATGTGTGCATAGTTCCTTTTAGGACATACCCAAATTCTCCCCACCATGTATTCCTCCTACCATACGTGAATAGCTCCTTTTTAAGACGTACCTAAAGTCTCCCTATCATATGCGAATAGTTCCTTTTAAGTCGTATCCAAATTCTCCCTACCATGTGTGGATACTTCCTATTTATATATTTATAGAATTCACCTCCCATATTCAGTGCTATGACCTTTAACTCAGCCTTGTCTTCAGCGTTGTGATGAACTCTGACCTCTCTGTGTATCTGATCTGACCTGATATTCTCGACACCTTTGACAGACAATGCTTGGGTTGGCTGGGTATGTGTGGATGTGAGAATGCATAAGTTTACTGCCTGCCTTTATACCTGGCCACCTGTTGCCCTGCCAACCTTTTGACCATTTTGCCATTATTTTTATCAACATCCTATTGACCTGCCTATCTTCAGATCTGCTCGTCTCTTGACCTACCTATTGTCGACCTACCTACCTACCTACCTGTCGCCCAGCCTCCCTTTAGATCTACCTACCTCATTATATGCCTACTTTTAGATCTCCCCACCTCTCTACCGATTGAGGCGGTGGCTCAATCGGTATAGAAGTGGCTTGCGGTCCTACCGGACCCAGGTTCAAATCCCCGCTGGGGCAGGAAACAGTTTAAGGATTTGAATTTCATTACGGCAGACTTTACCGATCTACCAGAAGACCCGCCGACATGTCGTAAAAATACCCCCGCTAATACCAATACACCGGTCCTGTATGAGACGCCCTAGCATGTATTCAAAATGGACGTTGGGTGTTAGCGCCGAAGTGGTGACATGTAGAGGTGTACGATATGTAGGAGGACTACTGGGCATCGGGAGCAGGCTGAGAAGCCTATGCCCAGAGTCGAGCACATAAAAAAAAAAAAAAAAACTACCTTTATACCTACCCAGCAATAGACTCACTAGCCTTAGTTCTACTCACGCGTTGCCCTACATGCCTTTAGACTAGCCACTTGTTGGCCTTTCTAGTTCTATAGTGACCCTCCTGTTAACTCACCTATATGTAGATCTACGCACCTGATGACCTGCCTACATTTACTGTAGATCCACCTCTCTATTGATCTACCTACCTTTTGATTTACCTACCTGTTGACCTTCCCTCCTGTTGATCTATCCACCTTTTGACTTATCAAAGTGTTGACCGATCCACGATTTGGCCTATCCACCTTTTGACCTATCAGCTTGTTGACCTATCCACCTGTTGATCTATCCACCTTTTGACTTATCCAGCGGTTGACCTATCCGCCTGTTGACCGATCCACCTTTTGATCTATCTCCCTTTTGACCTATGCGCCTGTTGACCTATCCGCCTGTGATCTCTCCACCTATTGACCTATCCACCTGTTGACGGCATGTGCTAAAACTCACAGTCAAGTTCAAGAATGAGGGCTGTATTTGGGACAAGACATGCATGACAAGTGTGAAGTAAATGTATACTAGTACTTAGAGCCACATATTCTCCTGATAAGCCACTGCATCTTCTTCACACTAGAGGCCCGTCCGTGACTGTCCTTTTAAGGCATCATATCTAATGCCTTATATATCCACAAAGAAACACACCGAGCCTCTCTTACCTTAACAATATTAGTCTGCAACCGGAAGTGAAAAACAAAAGAGGAAAAACATTTGAGAAAGAGTTGTCTCCGAATTTTTCAAATATAAAAAGCGTTGGGTCTGGTTAGTACTTGGATGGGTGACCGCCTGGGAACACCAGATGCTGTTGGCATCCCTACGTCAAGTGGGGTTGGTGGAGGATTAGTGCCCCTCCCTGTAAAACAATTAACTCTAAGCTCTTGGCCACCCCGTCTGGGATACATGGCGTCTGGCAATGGATGGATGGATGGATAAAAAGCGTCATTTGTGAACAAAGACACATACCAAGCCTCTCCTAGCTCAAGAATATCTTCAGAGGAAAGTGAAAAGCAAATGAGGTGAAATATTGGACAAAGTTTTCTGTCCGAATTTATCAAGCTGAAAAACCATCAGCTACTGGCAAATAAAGTACGAAGCCTCACTCATCCTAGGAATATTAACTAGCTGAGGAAAGTGGAAAGGAGACAAAATACTGGGTGAACTTTTCTCCCCGACAGTAAAAGTTTGTGCGGCAGATAATGTACTGCAGGGGTTAGATAATGGGGTGGGGGTGTTGCCTGTGTTATAATACCTCTCTGAGGCCAGCACTCCATTTTCCCCCGTCCACGTCCTCTTTATCACCACATCAGCCCTCTCTCTTGTTACGTATTCCTCTAGTTCTTTTTTGCAATTCTCTCTCTCTCTCTCTCTCTCTCTCTCTCTGTCTCTCTCTGATATCCGCAGGGAAAATGGAAACACGAAATGTCGCTAGCGCTCTCGAGAATGTTAACTGTGTGTGTGTGTGTGTGTGTGTGTGTGTGTGTGTGTGTGTAAAGTATGCGACTAAAGCTAATGTACAGTTTCGCTACACCTTCTTAACACATATGTGTGAAGAAGGCGTAGTGAAACTGCATGTCCGTCACTTTCGCCTCTGATGCATTATATCAAGAGAATTATATCTGGACAGAAAACATACCAAGCCTCTCGCAGCGTTGGAATTTTTGTCAGTGAGGAAAGTGGGTAGAAGTGAAAAAGAAAATTTTTGTCCCTGGCTGTACATCCCTCACTCCCCTCCTCCTTTTGTTTTTTCCAAATCTCTAAATAAAGTGAGAAGTACTGGCAGTAGCTTAATAGAAGACATCTCTCCTTTGTAAGTCTTGGTCTTTTTATATAGTGAAGCAGATGAAGTCGTAGATTCCAACACACACACACACACACACACACACACACACACACACACACACACACACACACACGCAGAGAGAGAGAGAGAGAGAGAGAGAGAGAGAGAGAGAGAGAGAGAGAGGAAGAGACAGCTGTATTGATTAAATACCTCAAGGCTGGTAAATAAAGCTCTTTCTCCTTACAATATCTGGAACATTAGTTACGGTAACCCATGACACGGACAGCAAAGAATTCTCCATCACTCCACTCAGTACCATAACCATCACCACAACGCATACCACCACCACTATAAACACCATCATTACCACCATCACAATCACCACCACAACAGCTACCATCACCACCAACATCACCATTACCACCACCAACACCACCATCAGCACTAATACCGCCAAAACCACAACCACCATCACCACCTCCACCATTATCACCACCACCACCTTGCCACCACCACCAACTTGCACCACTAATTATGCTTATCCCTCCTTTTCCCCTCCTTCCCTTTCCATCCCTAGCCTAACTCTGCTTCCTCCCTTTGTTTCCCCTTCCTTCCTCTTTCCCTGTTCTGAGATGTGTGATATAAACTCCTTTTCTTAAGGCCTTGAGCCTCCCCTGACGTGTATGTAGGGTGCTAGCAAACGGGAATTTCAACTACTCGTATAATGTTTGTAAGCAAGATATAGTTTTAAATTCTATATTATTTGTGAAGAGAAAGTTTCCCTAATTATCAACTCCTCAGTAGGACGTACTTTGTCCATGATATTCTTGCTATGTGCAGATGATTTCATTCAACATAAGAAATATCTCTTACTGAGTTCAATGAGGGAATTACTTAACCTTACCCCAGCTCAAAAAAAAAAACAAAAAAAAACAAAAAAAAAAACAGCTGAGTAAAATCGTCTGTACTGTAATTATCAAGAATGAAATGGAAAATATGTGTCATTGGATTGCAGGGATTCATCATTTTTTTATCTCCTATATTACCTGACACAGCATTAATTTACCACAGCTATCAATACTGTACTTAAAGCCTGTTTCTGCTGATAATCCTGCTCTTGTGGTGTGGGTACATAGCGGGGTAGTAGACACAAGCGCAATCCCTACCTTCTTGACGCATGTCTTAGTTTTGTAATACTGTACTACATTAAATAACTCTATATAACTGACTCAATATTGGTCGCCACTTTCATATATTTTCCCCTCATATTCGACACAATATACCAATGTACCACCCTTGCTCTAACATGGCCTAAACTTTACCTCTTTCCGGCTTGAATGATCAGTTCTAACGATGGATTAGCACTAAACTATACTGAAAGGCACGAGGAAGTATTATGAAGATAACTTGGAGCTGTAGTACCGTCTTATTTTTCTATTGAGCAGTCCAAAAATAACCGGAAAATTTTGAAAAATTGGGCCAAGTTATGGTAAAATAAGTAAAACAGACATGGATTTGTGTGTTCTTTTTACTATATAGCAAACGTGACTCGGAGTATACTGTCCAAGAAACATTTTCTGGATACATAGGTTTCTCATTCACATATTCCTCGACGCCGCCACTTTTTGTCTGAGCACAACAGAGGAGATAAAGAAGTACTGTATATATATTTTTATAGACGATGAACTGAGGAACGAAACCAAATTAAATAGAGAAACAAATTCAGGCACCAGATTACAATTGTCCTCTGTTCATAATAATAATAATAATAATAATAATAATAATAATAATCCGTAACAGTTAGAAGTGAACTGCTAGGTATCTGGTGTACAATACATATTTTTGCTCAGTTCTCCCTCCCCACTGAATACTAAGGGGTTTGGAAAATTCAGAAAGATGAGAACAGAAAAGTAAGAATAGATTCGACACATTTGGATGCCGTGTTACAAAGGGCTGTCAGCTCCCCGGAAGAGTTTACCCCTTCACTTCAGTGATGTGAAGGTGTAGTTATTGTGGTGTAGTCGGTTTCCATGTATGTGTGTATGTATGTATGTGTGTATATGTGTGCATGGATATTTGTATGTATGTATGTATGTGTGTATATGTGTGCATGGATATTTGTATGTATATATGTATGTATGTGTGTGTGTATGTGTGCATGGATATTTGTATGTATGTATGTATGTGTGCATGGATATTTGTATGTATGTATGTATGTATGTGTGTATCTGTGTACATGGATATTTGTATGTATGTATGTATGTATCTGTGTGTGTATATGTGTGCATGGATATTTGTATGTATGTATGTATGTATGCGTGTATGTGTGCATGGATATTTGTATATATGTATGTATGTGTGTATATGTGTGCATGGATATTTGTATGTATGTATGTACGTATGCATGTACAGTAATATATATATATATATATATATGTATATATATATATATTGTATATATATTTTATATATATATATATATATTATATATTGTTACGGAACAGAGAAAGATAACGTACACTTTAAGTGAGAATGCTAAGAGTCACTACTGTCCCGTAAAGTTCCAGGTTCAAAACAAAAGAGTTAGGTAAAATTACAAGTTAAAGTGTAATGCACAAACTAACAACAAAACATTCAGAACTCATAAGGATAATGTAATGGCAAATAAACAGGTTAAATATATGGTTAACTGCAATAGCCTCTATTAACACGAAATTAGCAAGAGTAAATTTATCTAAGTCAGCCCTGATAAAATGAGATACCAGATAATACTCAGTGAATGCCAGATAAATTATTACAGATACAAACTATTATCAAAAATGACTGACATAAAACCCCACATTAATCACAAAGACCTCACTAGGCTTAAGAATCAACCTTATGCTACACAGTACAAGAAAAAATACGACAGTTATACTCAAATTACACACAGCTGCTAGATGTTTGGAGATTTCTTGAGCACTCACTATAATAATATTCTGTACAGGGGAGGACAGAGATGTGAACAAAATGAGGAGCAGATCTAAGTGGCAATGATGCAGAGACTGAGCTCATTATATAGGGGCCAGCAGAGCTTGATACAACTTGTAAGAAGGACGCGCAAATGAAGCCATGGGGACAAAGAGCTGAAAATCCCGCTCTGAATAACAGAAAGAACGACTTACTCTACTATAACGGTAGAAGGGGGGGACTGAGGCAGAACACGCTCGTGATCAAACATGCAGCAACTGTGCGTTAAAATTACACAAAGGATGATGAAATCATAGGCTATGTAACAATATATATATAACATATGAGCTCTACACTGAGTGACAAGCCAAATGGTATCCTGCACCCAGGAAACCATTAACTACGCTGGGTGATAACCATGTAACCGGGGTTTCTGGCAGGGTTAAGTGTCCCCCAGAGTCCCCTATCCAAACCACTTAATCATGGCAGTCGTTTCAGAGAGCCTCGGAGGGCCCAATACCTGCCCAGGGCCCCAACCAAACGGGGAGACTCGCATGGCCATGTGGAATGTGAGAGGTGTGAATGAGGAGAGCAAGAAGGTGGAAGTGGTGAATGTGTTCAAGAGTGCGAGATATGCCGTGATGGCATTGTGTAAAAGGAAGATGAAAAGGAGTGAAGTGGAGGAGTTGGAGGGTGTGATATGTGTAAGATCGGGAATGAATGGGAGACGAAGATGTAAGGAAGGAGTTGCTTTGCTGATGAATGAGGTGTGGCAGAGTGGAATGAGAGACTACAAATGTGTCAGCTCGAGGTGTATGTATGTCAAGTTCAAGTTTGAGAAGGTGAAAGTGGCAGTAATTGTATAGTATGCACCGTGTGAGGACAAGAGTGAGAGAGAGAAAGACAGGTTTTGGGATGAGCTGGGTGAAGTAGTGGGAGAAATGCCCAGGAGTTATAAACTGATCGTGATGGGGGATATGAACGGAAGAGTAGGCACTGGTCCTGAGGATGACATAATGGGTTGTTATGGAGTACCAGGAGAAAATGATAATGGGAAGAGACTAAAGGATATGTGTCAGGAGAGGAGGTTGTGCATTTGTAACTCGTATTTCAAACACAAAGATGCACATAAATATACATGGTATAGAGGAAACGGGGATCATGTTGAAAGAAGCCTGATTGATTACGTGCTCGTAGAGAGGTCAATGATGGGAATGGTTGCTGATACGAGGGCTGTGAGAGAATAATGTGGAGGTCTGTCAGATCACATGATCGTGGTATGCAAGATCAAACTGAAAGGAGTGAGGTGGATCAAGAGAGAGAGAGGAGCAGTCAGGAAGAAAGACTGAAAGTTGAGAACCTGAGGATCAAAGAAATGGCAGATGATTACAGTATCAAAGTACAGGACGAGTTAGAATCAGTGAACTGGAATGAATTGGATCTGGACAGCCTGTGGAATGCGTATAGGGATTGCTTAGTTAGGAATGCTAAAGTGGTGTGTGGTGTGGCAAGAGTATCAACAAAAAAGAAGGGTACGGCATGGTGGGATGAAGAGGTTAAGACAGCATTGGAGGAAAAGAGGAAGAAGTGGGTAAAGTGGTTACAAGAGGGTTCAGTTGAAATAAGAACTGAATATATCGAAAGCAACAAGCACGTAAACAGACTACTGAAGAGGAAAAAGAAGAAGGTAAATGATGGTCTGGGAAGAAAAATGAATGCTAACTACTCTGAAAATAGCAAGTTATTCTGGAAAGAGGTGCGGAAATGTAGAAGTGAAAGTGGAAAGAAATGTGATGGTGTAAAGGATGCAGGTGGTAGGATACTAACCCATGATGATGAAGTAAGGACCAGATGGAATGAGTATTTTGAAAGCCTGATGAATGGGAATAGAGAGAGCAAAGCGGCTGTAAACATAACTGGTTCTGGGGGTGTGCAGAGAAGGAATGCAGTGCCAGGAGCTTTGACATTTGCACAGGTGAAGAGCGCTGTGAAACGGAAAGCAGCTGGGGTTGATGAGGTCTATGCTGAGGTGCTTAAGTGTAGTGGAGAGCGTGGAATGAAGTGCTTGTTGGAGATATGCTGGAAGGCATGGATGAGTGAAACTGTGCCTCCAGAGTGGAAAAAGGCTGTGATTGTACCCCGGTACTCCACTGGCATACCTATCACCATCTTTTCAGACTCCTGGTCAGGCTTGTTTCGTAACTTTGGCCAAAGCCATGCCATTGGGTTTGAAATCTCAAAGGCTTGCGATGGAGTCTGACATAAATTTTTAATTTCCAAGCAGCCTTCTTACGGTTTATATTCTTCTGTCTAGCTTCCTTTCTTGTCTTTTAGTAGCTGTTATTGTAGATGGCCAATATACTTCTAAAACTATCAATAGTGCTGTTCCTCAGGGTTCTTGCCTGTCACCAACACTCTTCCTTGAATTCATCAGTGATCTTATAAACTGTACAACTAACCCTATCGACTCATATACCGATAACTCCACCCTTCACAAAATAATCTTGTTGTTCTTAATGCATCAAAAACTCGGTTCTTGCATCTTTTGACCCATCAGAATCTACAGGAACATCCTCTAATTTTTTACAATATCCAATTCAATCTTGCATCATCTCTGAACATACTTGGAATGTCTTTCTTTCGAGATATATCTTGGAAAAATCATATTACCTTTCTTGCAGAAATCGGAGTCCAAGAGATTAGGTTTGTTTAGCCGACTCCATGCCCTCTTTACCCCTGAACAGTTGTTGACTGTATGCATGGGATTAATTTGCCCAGGTGAAAAGTACAGTTGTCAAGTGTGGGAATGCTACCCACATACAGCTCTTCTCCACAATTTGGAGTCAAAGGCTTTTCATCTCATCAACTCTCGTTCTCTTACTGGCTCCCTTCAACCTCTGTCTCTTCACCACACTGTTGTATCCTTATCCTTTTTTCTATTACTACTTCGATGGTCACTGGTTCTGTGAATTATGATCTGCTTGCACCCCTCCGCCACCGTGGCAGGCACTTAACACCTGTGTGGCAGCAAACTCTCATTTCTTTTCTGTCCAGCTTTCTAGTAAGAGTTAGGCATTACTCCCAGTCCTTCTGGTATGCAAGAGGTCCACTCTGGAACTGCTTTCCTCTTTCTGTATTTCCTACTGCCTTTTACCTCAAATTCTGTACATGCAGTGAGTCCATGCGTCTCTAAAATAACAGTCTTTAATTTGCACCTACGTTATTACCGTCCACGTAGCAAGGTGGTAATGTAATCATCTGCCCCTGGGTGTGTGTTTGTGTGTGTCTGGCTGTTCCCCAAATATATGATTATCACATGGGCAAATTGTATCCAGACTTTTTAGTCAGTCTTCCAGGATAAATGGCTTGTTTGTCAATAATTTTGGCGATGGTGTGATAATGTGGCTCAGAATGCCAGAGATTTTTGTAAGAAAAAATCCCTCCTAACTTTTTTATTTAGCTTATCTTTATTCATCATTTTCTATAGTACCCTCTAAGAAGTGAACTGCTATTTGAAGGGGATATAATAGAAGTTCTTCAAAGCCTGCTATACTCAATAGCCTTCACCAGCATAATACCCATGATTTCAGGCTTCTGCTAGCATGATATTTAACTCAGTAGGAGTAAACAACAAAATTCTAAGACTTTATTTTCGGTTTAAGCAAAGCTGTGTTGTTATGCCTCTGATAACGAGAAGTTTACTGACTTTTTATTTCCTTTTTTAGTAATGTAGGGTGATACGTATTCGTGGGCGAATGAATTGGTTTTTAAAATTATTTTTTCTTTAACAGACCAGTCTAGCGAACTTTTTACCTCTGCCAGTGAGGTTATGTTTTATCCCCCGTTGGTTTGTTGGTTTGTCTGTTAGCCGGATTACTCAAAAAATTATGAACAAAACTTGATGAAATTTTGTGGAAGGGTGACCCATGAGACAAGAAATAAGTGCTTAAATTTTGGGCCGGATCCGGATCCAGAGTATCCCGCACAATATCTCCAAAAGTTATCAATATATTTCAATGAAATTTTGTGAAATGGTGGGCTTTGGACCAAGAAAGAATTGATTAAATTTGGAGGCGGATCTGGATCCGGATTCGGATCCTATATCTTCGGATTCGGGATCATTTTTAACGGCAGTGGCAATGGCGGGGGTATGCGCTCTCTGTGCAATTTCTAATTTGCCTATGGTTTCTTCTGCCATGCAAAAAAAAAAAAAAAAAAAAAAAAGATTATTTTGTGAAGTTATCTCTTCCTCTGATCATCCCTCGTTGTGTGTGTGTGTGTGTGTGTGTGTGTGTGTGTGTGTGTGTGTGTGTATGTGTGTGTCCAACTCTGGGCATAGACTTCACAGCCCGTCCCTAAGGCAAAGTTGTCCTGCGATATATCATACACCTCCTAATGTCACCACTTCGGCTTTAAAACCCACCGTCCATATTTAATAGATGATAATGTCGTCTCGTGCAGGAACTGTGTTTAGCCTTCATGCCACGTTACAAAACGCAATCGGTATAGTGATAAAAATACCAAATACACGATAGTCTTTATCATGAACTTACATATAACCATTAGAGCAAGACTCACACAGGACATCAGTCTCACTCAAGTTCTGCTAAGTAGTCGTTAAATACAACAAACTCTTTTGAAATGGCTAACAAATGCGAGAGAAAAAAAAAAGCTGAAAATTTGAAACAGATCCTTTAAAACTCCTGCCGACTACAAGGAGGTATATTTAAGTGTAGCCATGAACACAGTTGAAGTTCATGAAGTCGTTAAAATGGCAAAGTTCTCTCTCTCTCTCTCTCTCTCTCTCTCTGTCGCATGCGATGAGTGCTCTTTTTCCCACATTCTAAGGCAGTTAAGTTAACGTCCGAAGTGAAGGGTAATAACACGAGCGCAATTTAACGCCAATAGGGTCGACCATCCTTACTACCAGTTCTGTTAGTGGATTGTGCCTGGTCAAGCGTTCACTTAACCGCTCATGTAGGAGTCGTCAGCTGTACTGTACGTTTTTGCTATCTCCGAACGATTTTATTCGGCTTAGGAGATATATTGGATCCGGGTGGGTTCGAGATACTAGTCGGACATCCCTTCAGCACCAGATGCTATTCCAAGTTGAATATAATCGTCTGGAAATATCATTATTATGAAAAAGTGGTGGGTGAGGGCACTCACCATCCGGTCACTCGATGTAGTGCTGCTGTTGGGTGTCTGCCCTTGCCTCTCCTCCATCCTTCTTTCCTTCAGTCCTCTTCTGTCTTTCTTTCCTTCATTCTTTCCTTGTCCTTCTGCCTACGGGTGACTTTACACTCCCTCTTCTGTCTTTGTTTCCTTCATTCTTTCCTCTTCCTTCTGCCTGTGGGTGACTCTACACTGAGTGACAAGCCAAATGGTTTCCTGAACACCAGGAAACCATTTACTACGCTGGGTGGTAACCATATGACCAAATTTTGGCGCCTGGTGGTTTAGTGGGTAATTATTGCACTCCAATCGGATTGAGCCAGTGATGGTTTATATCCAAGGGGTGGTTGGGGTTGATTGCTCATGTAATGCCACTCAGGGATGATTGAGGCTGGTCACTCTCATCTTAAATGTCGGGACCAACTGCCTGGCCCTGGGCTCCTACGTTCCTCATGGGGCAATGTAGGATTGGATGATGGATGGATGGATGGATGCTTTGAAAACATGTTGCTGTTTTCAAGGGGTTAACCAGGACCGTGATCGACCTCCACGTTGTGATTTCTTTTTTTTATTCTTCCTACCTCTAGACTACTTTCTTCAGCTTAAGAATGGCCTCTTGTATTAAAGGAGTTCAGTAAGGTATACCTAACTTCCCCAGTTTGAAAACTATCTCCTAGTCGGCACATAATCGCTGTATGGTAGCAAGAATGTACACTTGCTTCAAAAAGCATCGGTGCAAACTTCGCGCGAGGCAGTATTGCACCACAGACGTTGGTTTTTGCAATGATATCATGCCAAGTTGGTAAATTTGCCTTCATGAGGATGCTTCATACCCAACTCATGGGACTCTTCTCAGATAGTATTGTTATCATATAAATGTTCAAATGATAATTGATAATCTTCTTGGAACATTGCGAGCTTTATTGTTCATTGAAGATATTATCGTCTCCCTCCTGCTCGATACGTTTTAGAGCTAATGTATCACAAGACACATCATGGGAGGCAGAGGATTTATGTACATTCAGTATCCAAAGTCCTGCGCAGCCCATAAACATAGTTAAAACCCGAAGCCGCTGAGGTTCAAGCGCTGCTACTATTACTTCTATCCTCTGTTCCTCTCCTCGAATCTCAGAGACTTCAGGATTAAACAATGATTTTGAGCTGCGCAGGGCGTTGTGTTCAATGTGCGTGAATGCAGCCAAAGGTCTGACAGTGTGATGTACCGTAATTTGAATAATCTTTATAAACCCTTTTCAGAATATTTTCCAATACCCTTAGAATGCCTAGGTCAGCGGTTCTCAGCTTTTTTTTCGGGTCGCGCACCACGTCGCCTTGGTTCATATATTCATGCTCATCCCTCCCCCTCCCTTAGCCTTGGTCAACATATCCATCCCTCCACACACTCTTCCTGTCGTCATATGACTGAAAACTTATTCCAGAATTAATATTATCATTTTTCTGTAGTTTCAAGTGGACGTTAACAAAGTTGCATATAGGCTGCATTATCGCTTCTTCTTTAAATCACAATCCCCCTTTTCGTGGGAAATGGAGGAAATTTAGGAACGTGCATATTTTAACTGGGGTTTGGTCTGCCTTGCAATATACAATAGAAGCTGAGTGAGGAGCGGATTAAAAGTTAATTTTGAAGATCTGATGAATAGGAATCGCGAGAAGAGAGCGGTGGTAAACAGGACAGATGTATGGTGCACAAAAATGGTGGCTAGTGCCCCAGAATGTGTCCAGGGCAGCAATATGAAATGACGTAAAATAATAGGTTTCAGAATGAAAGGATGTAGATGTTGATAAGGTATGCAGAAATGAAGCATTCTTGTTGAGAGAATGAAATATAAAAAATTGTGAGAAATATGTTAAAAGACTGGACGATTGGAGTTGTGCCAGTGGGGTGGAAGAAGACTGTGATTATATCGTTGTATAGGGGTACAGGTAACCGAACTCGGTGCAAATTTTTCAATGTAATATGTCTTGCGTGTTGTGGGCAAGTGGCAGAGAAAGTAAGACGGGTTTGAAAAGACGTTGTGTGTAATTAAGAGGGTTGTTTCAGGACTAGTAATTGGTATGTGGGCAAGGTATCCACGGAAGAATAGTGGCAGAGAAGGTAAGGCAGGTTTAAAAATACGTGGTGTGTAATTGCGAGGGTTGTTCCAGGACTGGTAATGGGTGTGTGGTTAAAGTAATTCCAGTAACACAGGTAACAGAGGAAGCAGATAAGGACAGACATATGATCTGGAAAAGCCATATATGACAGCAAATAGAGAGCGATTATGAAAAATGAGAATAGAATGCTGGTAATGTTGTAAAGAGTTTTCTGACTAGCACAGCTCATATAATAACAGGAGAATGTTTGAGTGACTGGTTTGGAAATTGACAAGAGACATAAGAAGCACGAAGTATACAGTATGCAGAGATGCACCAAAAAAAAAAAAAAAAAATTGCGTGTGTTTCTCTCTGTCTGTCTGTCTGTCTGTCTGTCTGTCTCTCTCTCTCTCTGTCTCTCTCTCTCTCTCTCTCTCTCTCTCTCTCTCTCTCTCTCTCTCTTCCCAGCAGTCGGCGAAATTATGCCGTCTCACAGTCATTATGAAGCCCAGAGTTGTGTGGATTGTTTGTCCCGTAACGTGAACTCGAAAATTCGGTAACAGGAATGGGCAGTTGTTATTGGGTCCTCTGTACAGCATATAGCTCTCAAGCTTTTGTTTCTCCCTGTCCCAGCTCTTGGATGCTTCCCACCAAATGTTGGTTTCAAAAGGGGTTAAGATGATGATGGTGATGATGATGATACTGAAAGTGAATTTAAAATGATGTTGATAATGAAAGTGAATTTAAAATGATGTTGATAATGAAAGTGAATTTAAAATGATGTTGATAATGAAAGTGAATTTAAAATGATGTTGATAATGAAAGTGAATTTAAAATGATGTTGATAATGAAAGTGAATTTAAAATTATGTTGATAATGAAAGTGAATATAATATGATGTTGATAATGAAAGTGAATATAAAATGATGTTGATAATGAAAGTGAATTTAAAATGATGTTGATACTGAAAGTGAATTTAAAATGATGTTGATAATGAAAGTGAATTTAAAATGATGTTGATAATGAAAGTGAATTTAAAATGATGTTGATAATGAAAGTGAATTTAAAATGATGTTGATAATATTGATGAAGGCGACTATATAATGATAATGTTGATAATAAAGGTGAATATATAATAATGATGATGATAATGATGATGAAGGCGAATATATAATGATACTGATGAAGTTTCCCTTTCATTCCTTCCCTTTATTAATCATTGACAAAATAACATCTACTGAAATCTCTATCAGTCTCGCTATCTCTCAGTCTTTACGCCGGATAATTCAGCACAATCTCTGTCTATTTCTATTAACCATTAAAATTCTCCCCTTGTTCTGGTCTCCCTCTGTCGTGTCCATTATTGAGTCAATCTCCCTTGTCACTCGTCCTGCCCTCTATGCAAACATTCCCAGGTCCCATCTCTTCTTTGATGTCTTACTATGGTTGACTTTGCCAGTACGTCTATATATGCTTGGGATTTTTTCAACTGGTCTCGGACTGTGAAACTACTAACGTTATTGTGCTGACTGTGGTGTTGAGAACATCTATTTCCGTTATGTATAACTATTTCCTTGTTGTTGTCTCGTCGTATGTTTTTAAAAATCATGTAATTTGCCTCCGCCAGGAGGTACATGTTTTACCTTGCGTTGGCTTTTGTTTGTTTGTCTGTGTGTCTGTCTGTCAGCAGGGTTACTCAAAAAATTATGAACAGATTTTCAGGATTTTTTTTGGAGGAGTAGGGTATGGTCAAATGAACAATAGATTAGATTTTGGTTGTGGTCCGGAATAATTAGTTTGTTTGTACACACGCTATCTCCAAAAGCTCTCTATTAATTTCAGCGAAATTTTATGGAAGGGTGGGCTATGGATCAAGAAAGAATTGATTAAATATTGGGTAGGATCAGGATCCGGACCCTACCGCACAGTATCTCCAAAAGTTCGCAGAGAATTTTGATCAAATTTTGTGGAAGGATGGTGCACGGGCCAAGAAAGAGTTCATTAAATTCTGGATTGGATTCGGATCCTGATCCTACCGCAGGGTACCTCCAAAAGTTCTGAATGAACTTCAATGAAATTTTGTGGAATTGTGGGCCATGGGCCAAGAAAGACTCGATTATCTTTGGGGACGGATCCGGACCCGCCTTTGGCAGAGGTATGCGCTCTTTGAATGCTGTTTTAGTTACCTCCACCAAGGAGGTTAAGTTTTATCCAGCGTTGGTTCGTTTGTCTGTCTTTTAGCAGGATTACTCAAAACGTTATGAACTGATTTGGGTAAAATTTCACAGACGGATGGGCCATGGGCCTAGGAAGAAATGATTAAATTTGAGGACCGGAGTATTTCGCACAATTTCTACGGAAGTTTTCAATGATTTTCAATGAAATTTCGTGGAAAGGTGGGCCATGGACCAAGAAAGAAGCAAATTTTGCAGCGGATCCGGATCCGGATCCTATATCCATGAATCCGGATCCGTATCTTTTTTAATGGCAATGGCATTAACGGAGGTATGCGCTCTGTGAGTGCTTTCTAGTTCTTCTTCTTCTTCTTCTTCATCTTCTTCTTCTTATTATTATTATTATTATTATTATCATTTCGAGGCTAACGCTCTTTATTGGCAGTTAATTAATCTTACTCCGTACATTGCTGCCCGATAGATAATGCAGAGAATTACGGACAAGTTGGTGTGTGGAGAAGAGAATGTGAATAAGGTTCAAAAAAGAATATATTTGGAAAAGGAGGGGCAGTTACCTGTAGCATATAATAGCACAGGGTTCTTTGAAAAAGGAAGGTACGACCTACTTAACTAAAGCACCTGTGGGTGTGAATTGTGTGTGAGATACTCATATTGATTGTTAGTGTAGAAGAGGGAGTTTCATCTCACCTCGCATGCTTACTCCTAATGAATGTGTGTGTGTGTGGGGGGGGGAGGTAATAAGTGAAAGCTGTCAGCTCAGCACCTTTGATGTAGATGATGCTGGGTCGATATGAGATTGCCAATGAGAGTTGTAACGACAGCTAGAGGAACTCCCCAGAATGTGTGGTCTGATAGGGGCCTGGTGCTCTGGTAGTCTTTAGACGTCTTGTGTTCTGGTAGACGTCTGGTGTGCGTTGACATTTTGTGCTGGTAGATGTTTGTGATTTGGTAGAAGCCTGGTATTCTGGTAGAAGCCTGGTGTTCTTGTAGAAGCCTGGTGTTGTGGTAGAACCTTGGTGCGCTGGTAAAGACCTGGTGTTCTGGCAGATGTCTGGTCTTCTGGTAGATGTCTTGTGTTCTGGTAGATGCTTGATGTTCTAGTAGAGTTCTGGTGTTATGGCAGATGTCTTGTATTCTGGTAGAAGCCCGGTGTTCTGGTGGATGCTTGGTATTCTGGTAGATGCCTGGTAATCTGGTAGACGCCTGGTATTCTGGTAGACACCTGGTGTTCTTGTAGACGCCTGATGTTCTGGTAGACTCCTGGTAGTCTGGCAGACTCCAGGTGGTATGGTAGGCATCTGGTGGAGGCAGACCTCTCGGGGATAGAAAGCGACTAGGATTTATTCACTACGGTCCTTGAGGTGACGGGGAGGTTTGTCTGTCATTTATAACACTACCAGGAACATGGGTCGATCTTCTACCCTTAAATGTTCTGGACTAAGGAAGCCTAGTCTTTGGGTCTCTATGCTCCAAAGGGGGCAGTACGGAAGTGGCAGGTATTACTTACCGTCTAAAAATTTTGCGAAAGATATGACTGGGAAACAATCAGACATTATTTTTTCTTACTTTTCCAGGAATAATTACTGCTTCCATGGTTGAGGCCACCATTTTTTTTTTTTTTTTTTAATAAAGTTAAAGAGCAAGAGGTGTGTTATGACTGCTAAAACAGTTAACATTGATGATGGATACACGGGTGGTTGGAAAAAATTTGCATCAACTTTTTTATGCAAGAAAAGCTTTCAACCGAAAAGGTGTTGCAAGCTTGACTCAGACAAATGAAGTATGTAACATGATTAGGTTGTGCTTGTGTTATAGAGTCAAGAATTTCCGTTGTTTGAATAATGAATGAGCGGATGTGTGCCTGTTTGAGTGGATATCCTGGTGATAGTTTTCTGTACTATTGTGTTTTCATATTTTAATCTTTTGATTTTGACTCACATACTTTTTTGTTGAAGGTGGGTGATGATGATAGTTTTATGTACTGTTGTGTTTTCATAGTATTCTTTTTTTGGTTTTGAATCAAATACTTTTTTTTTTGAAGTACGGGGATAATGAAGATGATGATGATGACTGAAAATGGCGCTTTGCTACACATATCCTTTCTCGCATCCTCCCTCTTCAGCAATGTCTGTTCCTCTGTCTCACTTTTCTCTCCTTGCCTCATTCTGCTTTTTGTCTACAGTGGAAAGGTCAATGATGAACAATGGAAGAGGAGTAACAAATATGGTTCAGCCATCTCATATGAAATTCTGAATCAACAAAATATTAAATGAAGGATATTAGAGCTAATGTTTTGGAGGTAAATGTAAACACATATACAGTATAAAGAGGGTAAAATAATACATGAAAAAATATAAAAACATTATTATTCCCGGGAAGAGGCGCTAAAGAGTGCGGGTTAAAATCATTCTCCATTGGATTACCATATAAATGGCCATAAGAGGAGACGATTAGTCGAATGATGATAACCTTCTATTTCTGAAGAGTACGTTTCTTAGGCGTTGGAATAGGACGCCTTCACTTGGTGGCACAGATAGGATAGAGCGGTGGAGACGTATGTTTGTATATATATCTCTGTCCCTTCTGTATCCCTATCCCTGGAATGAAGGACTGGAGACGTGGAAAAAGGCAAGCTTCGTCCTGCAGTCCACTGGGTTCACGTTCGTGTGGGCCTGGGGTTACAGCTGCTGCTATTATGTGTGCTTAACCCCAACAGCCAGATACATCATAAAATTCGATGCACATTTAGAGTACTAGGACGCTACATGATGAGAGTGATTGTGGGCAAGCCTTATGCATTCATTCCTGGTTAGACTGTTCTGAAGTAATTGGTTCAGTATGTTCTGAATTAATCGGCTCAGTATATAGTTCTCTCTCTCTCTCTCTCTCTCTCTCTCTCTCTCTCTCTCTATCCCACACACACACACACACACACACACACACACACACACACACACAACCTTTTTCATTCCCACCCGCCACTACACAGGCTGCATGTCTGACAAGGCCCACCACTTCAACACAACCAGGAATCTAAAACCGTGCACAGCTCACACACTCAATGCTCCGGGGAAATCAGAAGCGGGGAAATAAAGCACCTTTACCGCCCCGCCTCTGTACTATCGACCTAACAACGTAGAATACCATGGCAACAAGGGACCTCTTCTGAACTCATAACTAACCCATTTTCCATTCACTGTGCCTCCTTTCTTTACTCACCTCCTGGCGCCCATACACAATCGGTGACCAAAATTTGCCAAAGATTTCAGCTCACCTTCTTCTCACTCTCCTGTTGTCTACTCTATAGTCCCAGGACTAACATTTTTCTTATACTTCAGCACATTTAATTCCATTTTCCTCCTGTCTCCAATGTACTGTCGGTGACAAAAATTCACTAACATTTCAGCTCACATACTTCTCACTCTCGTGCTGCCTTCTGTGTATTGTTAAGGATCAACGTTTTCCATATACTTCATCTCATATACCTTTTAGTTTCCTGTCGTCTTATATGCACCGTCGATGACCAAAATTCTCCTTGTATTTCGGCTGTATACTTTCTACTTTTGTGTACTGGCTAGGGCTTCTAAACTGGAAGATGTTTCATATTATTCTGTACGCATAGGTGATTCTCTTTGATATAATGCACCGGGGAGGAAAGTGACGGACATGCTGTTAATGAGACGAAAAGGCAATAGCATACGATAGTAGGAAAGCTTTTGATCCTGAATGTATTATTAAATTTAATATTCTTTCCTCTTTTACCACTCTACAAGTCTGTTGTTTTTTTCTTACACTTCCCTTCCTCCCACTCTCTTGTTACTCTCTTGTTATACGCCAGCATTCAAAGACAGACTGTAACCTTAAAGGGTGAAGTGGGCAGACTGCATATGGGAAAAGTTTTAGAAGAGTGTTAGAGAGAGAGAGGGGGGGGGGTTGAAATGTTTGTATGGAAAGAGAGTTAAAATGTTTTTATGGAAAGAGAGGAGTGGAGAACAGTGGATACGGATAAAGTTGAGAGGCAGCGGAAAATGTGGTTGGAGTGGGAGCTAGTGCTTTGCGTTGGTTAGCACATCTAGCTTGCAAATGGAACAACCTGAGTTTGATTCTTCCAAGATTTGTTGTCTTAGGACGAACAAGAGACATAGTAAGACCGTGCACCTTAGCTCCCTTGTCCTTCCTGGGAAAGCAAACAGCTACGACATGGAATCGACAGTAAATATATCTGAGTATCCAACACCAGAATCCCAGTTATGGTGCCGGATGAACAGTTGCGAGGGGGGAAAATTATCCAACAAAGCGAGTGACGTAGTAGGAACCCGTAGGTGATATACAGAAATTGGAATGAACGCAGAATCAAACAACTGAATTTTAGTTTTTCTTAAGCCCTTTAAACAGATGGCCCTAATTTTATTTTATCCTAGCTACTTCCAGACAGTCTTCAGCTTAAGTAAGGCGTCTCGTAGTGAAAGAATTAGTACCTTCACTATTATGATGAGTTTTCTTCAGGTGATTATATTCAGCTCTGGATTGATCTCTTGCAATGAAGAGGTTAATGAAGGCAGAACAAAAATCCTAGTGATCGATTTGTCTCTATCCTAATTTGAATAAAATTGTCTAGATATAGCAAGAAATATACGTCTTCAGGGTGAATGGGTTAATGAAGGGTATGTCTAGGTCCAGCCCGAAAAGTTTCCCACAGACTGAAAAACTACCTGGAGAGGGCAAGAATAAAAATATATCGGGAACCTTCACGGCGAATGGGGCAAAATGTTGTGAGGAAGTGTTGTTTTTAAGACGTGCTCAAATTCCACCCGCCTCCTTTAGGGGAGGCGGTGGCTCAATCGGTAGAGAGGTGGCTTGCAGTCCTAATGGACCCAGGTTCGAATCCCGGTTGGGGCAGGGAACAGTTTAAGGATTTGAATTTCATTAAATCAGGCTTTACTGATCTACCAGAAGACCCGCCGACATGTCGTAAAAATACCCCCGCTAATACCAGTACACCAGTCCTGTATGAGACAGCCCTAGCATGTATTCAATATGGACGGTGGGTGTTAGCGCCGAAGTGGTGACATGTAGAGGTGTACGATATGTAGGAGGACTACTGGGCATCGGGAGCAGGCTGAGAAGCCTATGCCCAGAGTCGAGCACATAAAAAAAAAAAAAAAAAAAACTACCTTTATAACTACCCAGCAATAGACTCACTAGCCTTAGTTCTACTCACGCGTTGACCTACATACCTTTAGACTAGCCACTTGTTGGCCTTTCTAGTTCTATAGTTACCCTCCTGTTAACTCACCTACATGTAGATCTACGCACCTGATGACCTGCCTACATTTAGATCCACCTCTCTATTGATCTACCTTCCTTTTGATTTACCTACCTGTTGACCTTCCCTCCTGTTGATCTATCCACCTTTTGACTTATCAAAGTGTTGACCGATCCACGATTTGGCCTATCCACCTTTTGACCTATCAGCTTGTTGACCTATCCACCTGTTGATCTATCCACCTTTTGACTTATCCAGCGGTTGACCTATAGCCTGTTGACCGATCCACCTTTTGACCTATCTCCTTTTTGACCTATCCGCCTGTTGACCTATCCGCCTGTGATCTCTCCACCTATTGACCTATCCACCTGTTGACGGCATGTGCTAAAACTCACAGTCAAGTTCAAGAATGAGGGCTGTATTTGGGACAAGACACGCAGGACAAGTGTGAAGTAAATGTATACTCGTACTTAGAGCCACATATTCTCCTGATAAGCCACTGCATCTTCTTCACACTAGAGGCCCGTCCGTCACTGTCCTTTTAAGGCATCATATCTAATGCCTTATATATCCACAAAGAAACACACCGAGCCTCTCTTACCTTAACAATATTAGTCTGCAACCGGAAGTGAAAAACAAAAGAGGAAAAACATTTGAGAAAGAGTTGTCTCCGAATTTTTCAAATATAAAAAGCGTTGGGTCTGGTTAGTACTTGGATGGGTGACCGCCTGGGAACACCAGATGCTGTTGGCATCCCTACGTCAAGTGGGGTTGGTGGAGGATTAGTGCCCCTCCCTGTAAAACAATTAACCCTAAGCTCTTGGCCACCCCGTCTGGGATACATGGCGTCTGGCAATGGATGGATGGATGGATAAAAAGCGTCATTTGTGAACAAAGACACATACCAAGCCTCTCCTAGCTCAAGAATATCTTCAGAGGAAAGTGAAAAGCAAATGAGGTGAAATATTGGACAAAGTTTTCTGTCCGAATTTATCAAGCTGAAAAACCATCAGCTACTGGCAAATAAAGTACGAAGCCTCACTCATCCTAGGAATATTAACTAGCTGAGGAAAGTGGAAAGGAGACAAAATACTGGGTGAACTTTTCTCCCCGACAGTAAAAGTTTGTGTGGCAGATAATGTACTGCAGGGGTTAGATAATGGGGTGGGGGTGTTGCCTGTGTTATAATACCTCCCTGAGGCCAGCACTCCATTTTCCCCCGTCCACGTCCTCTATCACCACATCAGCCCTCTCTCTTGTTACGTATTCCTCTAGTTCTTTTTTGCAATTCTCTCTCTCTCTCTCTCTCTCTCTCTCTCTCTCTCTCTCTGATATCCGCAGAGAAAATGGAAACACGAAATGTCGCTAGCGCTCTCGAGAATGTTAACTGTGTGTGTGTGTGTGTGTGTGTGTGTGTGTGTGTGTGTGTGTGTAAAGTATGCGACTAAAGCTAATGTACAGTTTCGCTACACCTTCTTAACACATATGTGTGAAGAAGGCGTAGTGAAACTGCATGTCCGTCACTTTCGCCTCTGATGCATTATATCAAGAGAATTATATCTGGACAGAAAACATACCAAGCCTCTCGCAGCGTTGGAATTTTTGTCAGTGAGGAAAGTGGGTAGAAGTGAAAAAGAAAATTTTTGTCCCTGGCTGTACATCCCTCACTCCCCTCCTCCTTTTGTTTTTTCCAAATCTCTAAATAAAGTGAGAAGTACTGGCAGTAGCTTAATAGAAGACATCTCTCCTTTGTAAGTCTTGGTCTTTTTATATAGTGAAGCAGATGAAGTCGTAGATTCCAACACACACACACACACACACACACACACACACACGCAGAGAGAGAGAGAGAGAGAGAGAGAGAGAGAGAGAGAGAGAGAGAGAGAGGAAGAGACAGCTGTATTGATTAAATACCTCAAGGCTGGTAAATAAAGCTCTTTCTCCTTACAATATCTGGAACATTAGTTACGGTAACCCATGACACGGACAGCAAAGAATTCTCCATCACTCCACTCAGTACCATAACCATCACCACAACGCATACCACCACCACTATAAACACCATCATTACCACCATCACAATCACCACCACAACAGCTACCATCACCACCAACATCACCATTACCACCACCAACACCACCATCAGCACTAATACCGCCAAAACCACAACCACCATCACCACCTCCACCATTATCACCACCACCACCTTGCCACCACCACCAACTTGCACCACTAATTATGCTTATCCCTCCTTTTCCCCTCCTTCCCTTTCCATCCCTAGCCTAACTCTGCTTCCTCCCTTTGTTTCCCCTTCCTTCCTCTTTCCCTGTTCTGAGATGTGTGATATAAACTCCTTTTCTTAAGGCCTTGAGCCTCCCCTGACGTGTATGTAGGGTGCTAGCAAACGGGAATTTCAACTACTCGTATAATGTTTGTAAGCAAGATATAGTTTTAAATTCTATATTATTTGTGAAGAGAAAGTTTCCCTAATTATCAACTCCTCAGTAGGACGTACTTTGTCCATGATATTCTTGCTATGTGCAGATGATTTCATTCAACATAAGAAATATCTCTTACTGAGTTCAATGAGGGAATTACTTAACCTTACCCCAGCTCAAAAAAAAAAAAAAAAAAAAAAGCTGAGTAAAATCGTCTGTACTGTACTTATCAAGAATGAAATGGAAAATATGTGTCATTGGATTGCAGGGATTCATCATTTTTTTATCTCCTATATTACCTGACACAGCATTAATTTACCACAGCTATCAATACTGTACTTAAAGCCTGTTTCTGCTGATAATCCTGCTCTTGTGGTGTGGGTACATAGCGGGGTAGTAGACACAAGTGCAATCCCTACCTTCTTGACGCATGTCTTAGTTTTGTAATACTGTACTACATTAAATAACTCTATATAACTGACTCAATATTGGTCGCCACTTTGATATATTTTCCCCTCATATTCGACACAGTATACCAATGTACCACCCTTGCTATAACATGGTCTAAACTTTACCTCTTTCCGGCTTGAATGATCAGTTGTAACGATGGATTAGCACTAAACTATACTGAAAGGCACGAGGAAGTATTATGAAGATAACTTGGAGCTGTAGTACCGTCTTATTTTTCTATTGAGCAGTCCAAAAATAACCGGAAAATTTTGAAAAATTGGGCCAAGTTATGGTAAAATAAGTAAAACAGACATGGATTTGTGTGTTCTTTTTACTATATAGCAAACGTGACTCGGAGTATACTGTCCAAGAAACATTTTCTGGATACATAGGTTTCTCATTCACATATTCCTCGACGCCGCCACTTTTTGTCTGAGCACAACAGAGGAGATAAAGAAGTACTGTATATATATTTTTATAGACGATGAACTGAGGAACGAAACCAAATTAAATAGAGAAACAAATTCAGGCACCAGATTACAATTGTCCTCTGTTCATAATAATAATAATAATAATAATAATAATAATAATAATCCGTAACAGTTAGAAGTGAACTGCTAGGTATCTGGTGTACAATACATATTTTTGCTCAGTTCTCCCTCCCCACTGAATACTAAGGGGTTTGGAAAATTCAGAAAGATGAGAACAGAAAAGTAAGAATAGATTCGACACATTTGGATGCCGTGTTACAAAGGGCTGTCAGCTCCCCGGAAGAGTTTACCCCTTCACTTCAGTGATGTGAAGGTGTAGTTATTGTGGTGTAGTCGGTTTCCATGTATGTGTGTATGTATGTATGTGTGTATATGTGTGCATGGATATTTGTATGTATGTATGTATGTGTGTATATGTGTGCATGGATATTTGTATGTATATATGTATGTATGTGTGTGTGTATGTGTGCATGGATATTTGTATGTATGTATGTATGTGTGCATGGATATTTGTATGTATGTATGTATGTATGTGTGTATCTGTGTACATGGATATTTGTATGTATGTATGTATGTATCTGTGTGTGTATATGTGTGCATGGATATTTGTATGTATGTATGTATGTATGCGTGTATGTGTGCATGGATATTTGTATATATGTATGTATGTGTGTATATGTGTGCATGGATATTTGTATGTATGTATGTACGTATGCATGTACAGTAATATATATATATATATATATATATATATATATATATATATATATATATATATATATATATATATATATATATATATATATTGTTACGGAACAGAGAAAGATAACGTACACTTTAAGTGAGAATGCTAAGAGTCACTACTGTCCCGTAAAGTTCCAGGTTCAAAACAAAAGAGTTAGGTAAAATTACAAGTTAAAGTGTAATGCACAAACTAACAACAAAACATTCAGAACTCATAAGGATAATGTAATGGCAAATAAACAGGTTAAATATATGGTTAACTGCAATAGCCTCTATTAACACGAAATTAGCAAGAGTAAATTTATCTAAGTCAGCCCTGATAAAATGAGATACCAGATAATACTCAGTGAATGCCAGATAAATTATTACAGATACAAACTATTATCAAAAATGACTGACATAAAACCCCACATTAATCACAAAGACCTCACTAGGCTTAAGAATCAACCTTATGCTACACAGTACAAGAAAAAATACGACAGTTATACTCAAATTACACACAGCTGCTAGATGTTTGGAGATTTCTTGAGCACTCACTATAATAATATCTGTACAGGGGAGGACAGAGATGTGAACAAAATGAGGAGCAGATCTAAGTGGCAATGATGCAGAGACTGAGCTCATTATATAGGGGCCAGCAGAGCTTGATACAACTTGTAAGAAGGACGCGCAAATGAAGCCATGGGGACAAAGAGCTGAAAATCCCGCTCTGAATAACAGAAAGAACGACTTACTCTCCTATAACGGTAGAAGGGGGGGACTGAGGCAGAACACGCTCGTGATCAAACATGCAGCAACTGTGCGTTAAAATTACACAAAGGATGATGAAATCATAGGCTATGTAACAATATATATATAACATATGAGCTCTACACTGAGTGACAAGCCAAATGGTATCCTGCACCCAGGAAACCATTAACTACGCTGGGTGATAACCATGTAACCGGGGTTTCTGGCAGGGTTAAGTGTCCCCCAGAGTCCCCTATCCAAACCACTTAATCATGGCAGTCGTTTCAGAGAGCCTCGGAGGGCCCAATACCTGCCCAGGGCCCCAACCAAACGGGGAGACTCGCATGGCCATGTGGAATGTGAGAGGTGTGAATGAGGAGAGCAAGAAGGTGGAAGTGGTGAATGTGTTCAAGAGTGCGAGATATGCCGTGATGGCATTGTGTAAAAGGAAGATGAAAAGGAGTGAAGTGGAGGAGTTGGAGGGTGTGATATGTGTAAGATCGGGAATGAATGGGAGACGAAGATGTAAGGAAGGAGTTGCTTTGCTGATGAATGAGGTGTGGCAGAGTGGAATGAGAGACTACAAATGTGTCAGCTCGAGGTGTATGTATGTCAAGTTCAAGTTTGAGAAGGTGAAAGTGGCAGTAATTGTATAGTATGCACCGTGTGAGGACAAGAGTGAGAGAGAGAAAGACAGGTTTTGGGATGAGCTGGGTGAAGTAGTGGGAGAAATGCCCAGGAGTTATAAACTGATCGTGATGGGGGATATGAACGGAAGAGTAGGCACTGGTCCTGAGGATGACATAATGGGTTGTTATGGAGTACCAGGAGAAAATGATAATGGGAAGAGACTAAAGGATATGTGTCAGGAGAGGAGGTTGTGCATTTGTAACTCGTATTTCAAACACAAAGATGCACATAAATATACATGGTATAGAGGAAACGGGGATCATGTTGAAAGAAGCCTGATTGATTACGTGCTCGTAGAGAGGTCAATGATGGGAATGGTTGCTGATACGAGGGCTGTGAGAGAATAATGTGGAGGTCTGTCAGATCACATGATCGTGGTATGCAAGATCAAACTGAAAGGAGTGAGGTGGATCAAGAGAGAGAGAGGAGCAGTCAGGAAGAAAGACTGAAAGTTGAGAACCTGAGGATCAAAGAAATGGCAGATGATTACAGTATCAAAGTAGAGGACGAGTTAGAATCAGTGAACTGGAATGAATTGGATCTGGACAGCCTGTGGAATGCGTATAGGGATTGCTTAGTTAGGAATGCTAAAGTGGTGTGTGGTGTGGCAAGAGTATCAACAAAAAAGAAGGGTACGGCATGGTGGGATGAAGAGGTTAAGACAGCATTGGAGGAAAAGAGGAAGAAGTGGGTAAAGTGGTTACAAGAGGGTTCAGTTGAAATAAGAACTGAATATATCGAAAGCAACAAGCACGTAAACAGACTACTGAAGAGGAAAAAGAAGAAGGTAAATGATGGTCTGGGAAGAAAAATGAATGCTAACTACTCTGAAAATAGCAAGTTATTCTGGAAAGAGGTGCGGAAATGTAGAAGTGAAAGTGGAAAGAAATGTGATGGTGTAAAGGATGCAGGTGGTAGGATACTAACCCATGATGATGAAGTAAGGACCAGATGGAATGAGTATTTTGAAAGCCTGATGAATGGGAATAGAGAGAGCAAAGCGGCTGTAAACATAACTGGTTCTGGGGGTGTGCAGAGAAGGAATGCAGTGCCAGGAGCTTTGACATTTGCACAGGTGAAGAGCGCTGTGAAACGGAAAGCAGCTGGGGTTGATGAGGTCTATGCTGAGGTGCTTAAGTGTAGTGGAGAGCGTGGAATGAAGTGCTTGTTGGAGATATGCTGGAAGGCATGGATGAGTGAAACTGTGCCTCCAGAGTGGAAAAAGGCTGTGATTGTACCCCGGTACTCCACTGGCATACCTATCACCATCTTTTCAGACTCCTGGTCAGGCTTGTTTCGTAACTTTGGCCAAAGCCATGCCATTGGGTTTGAAATCTCAAAGGCTTGCGATGGAGTCTGACATAAATTTTTAATTTCCAAGCAGCCTTCTTACGGTTTATATTCTTCTGTCTAGCTTCCTTTCTTGTCTTTTAGTAGCTGTTATTGTAGATGGCCAATATACTTCTAAAACTATCAATAGTGCTGTTCCTCAGGGTTCTTGCCTGTCACCAACACTCTTCCTTGAATTCATCAGTGATCTTATAAACTGTACAACTAACCCTATCGACTCATATACCGATAACTCCACCCTTCACAAAATAATCTTGTTGTTCTTAATGCATCAAAAACTCGGTTCTTGCATCTTTTGACCCATCAGAATCTACAGGAACATCCTCTAATTTTTTACAATATCCAATTCAATCTTGCATCATCTCTGAACATACTTGGAATGTCTTTCTTTCGAGATATATCTTGGAAAAATCATATTACCTTTCTTGCAGAAATCGGAGTCCAAGAGATTAGGTTTGTTTAGCCGACTCCATGCCCTCTTTACCCCTGAACAGTTGTTGACTGTATGCATGGGATTAATTTGCCCAGGTGAAAAGTACAGTTGTCAAGTGTGGGAATGCTACCCACATACAGCTCTTCTCCACAATTTGGAGTCAAAGGCTTTTCATCTCATCAACTCTCGTTCTCTTACTGGCTCCCTTCAACCTCTGTCTCTTCACCACACTGTTGTATCCTTATCCTTTTTTCTATTACTACTTCGATGGTCACTGGTTCTGTGAATTATGATCTGCTTGCACCCCTCCGCCACCGTGGCAGGCACTTAACACCTGTGTGGCAGCAAACTCTCATTTCTTTTCTGTCCAGCTTTCTAGTAAGAGTTAGGCATTACTCCCAGTCCTTCTGGTATGCAAGAGGTCCACTCTGGAACTGCTTTCCTCTTTCTGTATTTCCTACTGCCTTTTACCTCAAATTCTGTACATGCAGTGAGTCCATGCGTCTCTAAAATAACAGTCTTTAATTTGCACCTACGTTATTACCGTCCACGTAGCAAGGTGGTAATGTAATCATCTGCCCCTGGGTGTGTGTTTGTGTGTGTCTGGCTGTTCCTCAAATATATGATTATCACATGGGCAAATTGTATCCAGACTTTTTAGTCAGTCTTCCAGGATAAATGGCTTGTTTGTCAATAATTTTGGCGATGGTGTGATAATGTGGCTCAGAATGCCAGAGATTTTTGTAAGAAAAAATCATTCCTAACTTTTTTATTTAGCTTATCTTTATTCATCATTTTCTATAGTACCCTCTAAGAAGTGAACTGCTATTTGAAGGGGATATAATAGAAGTTCTTCAAAGCCTGCTATACTCAATAGCCTTCACCAGCATAATACCCATGATTTCAGGCTTCTGCTAGCATGATATTTAACTCAGTAGGAGTAAACAACAAAATTCTAAGACTTTATTTTCGGTTTAAGCAAAGCTGTGTTGTTATGCCTCTGATAACGAGAGGTTTACTGACTTTTTATTTCCTTTTTTAGTAATGTAGGGTGATACGTATTCGTGGGCGAATGAATTGGTTTTGAAAATTATTTTTTCTTTAACAGACCAGTCTAGCGAACTTTTACCTCTGCCAGTGAGGTTATGTTTTATCCCCCGTTGGTTTGTTGGTTTGTCTGTTAGCCGGATTACTCAAAAAATTATGAACAAAACTTGATGAAATTTTGTGGAAGGGTGACCCATGAGACAAGAAATAAGTGCTTAAATTTTGGGCCGGATCCGGATCCAGAGTATCCCGCACAATATCTCCAAAAGTTATCAATATATTTCAATGAAATTTTGTGAAATGGTGGGCTTTGGACCAAGAAAGAATTGATTAAATTTGGAGGCGGATCTGGATCCGGATTCGGATCCTATATCTTCGGATTCGGGATCATTTTTAACGGCAGTGGCAATGGCGGGGGTATGCGCTCTCTGTGCAATTTCTAATTTGCCTATGGTTTCTTCTGCCATGCAAAAAAAAAAAAAAAAAAAGATTATTTTGTGAAGTTATCTCTTCCTCTGATCATCCCTCGTTGTGTGTGTGTGTGTGTGTGTGTGTGTGTGTGTGTGTGTGTGTGTCCAACTCTGGGCATAGACTTCACAGCCCGTCCCTAAGGCAAAGTTGTCCTGCGATATATCATACACCTCCTAATGTCACCACTTCGGCTTTAAAACCCACCGTCCATATTTAATAGATGATAATGTCTCGTGCAGGAACTGTGTTTAGCCTTCATGCCACGTTACAAAACGCAATCGGTATAATGATAAAAATACCAAATACACGATAGTCTTTATCATGAACTTACATATAACCATTAGAGCAAGACTCACACAGGACATCAGTCTCACTCAAGTTCTGCTAAGTAGTCGTTAAATACAACAAACTCTTTTGACATGGCTAACAAATGCGAGAGAAAAAAAAAAGCTGAAAATTTGAAACAGATCCTTTAAAACTCCTGCCGACTACAAGGAGGTATATTTAAGTGTAGCCATGAACACAGTTGAAGTTCATGAAGTCGTTAAAATGGCAAAGTTCTCTCTCTCTCTCTCTCTCTCTCTCTCTCTCTCTCTCTCTCTCTCTCTCTCTGTCGTAGGCGATGAGTGCTCTTTTTCCCACATTCTAAGGCAGTTAAGTTAACGTCCGAAGTGAAGGGTAATAACACGAGCGCAATTTAACGCGAATAGGGTCGACCATCCTTACTACCAGTTCTGTTAGTGGATTGTGCCTGGTCAAGCGTTCACTTAACCGCTCATGTAGGAGTCGTCAGCTGTACTGTACGTTTTTGCTATCTCCGAACGATTTTATTCGGCTTAGGAGATATATTGGATCCGGGTGGGTTCGAGATACTAGTCGGACATCCCTTCAGCACCAGATGCTATTCCAAGTTGAATATAATCGTCTGGAAATATCATTATTATGAAAAAGTGGTGGGTGGGGGCACTCACCATCCGGTCACTCGATGTAGTGCTGCTGTTGGGTGTCTGCCCTTGCCTCTCCTCCATCCTTCTTTCCTTCAGTCCTCTTCTGTCTTTCTTTCCTTCATTCTTTCCTTGTCCTTCTGCCTACGGGTGACTTTACACTCCCTCTTCTGTCTTTGTTTCCTTCATTCTTTCCTCTTCCTTCTGCCTGTGGGTGACTCTACACTGAGTGACAAGCCAAATGGTTTCCTGAACACCAGGAAACCATTTACTACGCTGGGTGGTAACCATATGACCAAATTTTGGCGCCTGGTGGTTTAGTGGGTAATTATTGCACTCCAATCGGATTGAGCCAGTGATGGTTTATATCCAAGGGGTGGTTGGGGTTGATTGCTCATGTAATGCCACTCAGGGATGATTGAGGCTGGTCACTCTCATCTTAAATGTCGGGACCAACTGCCTGGCCCTGGGCTCCTACGTTCCTCATGGGGCAATGTAGGATTGGATGATGGATGGATGGATGGATGCTTTGAAAACATGTTGCTGTTTTCAAGGGGTTAACCAGGACCGTGATCGACCTCCACGTTGTGATTTCTTTTTTTTATTCTTCCTACCTCTAGACTACTTTCTTCAGCTTAAGAATGGCCTCTTGTATTAAAGGAGTTCAGTAAGGTATACCTAACTTCCCCAGTTTGAAAACTATCTCCTAGTCGGCACATAATCGCTGTATGGTAGCAAGAATGTACACTTGCTTCAAAAAGCATCGGTGCAAACTTCGCGCGAGGCAGTATTGCACCACAGACGTTGGTTTTTGCAATGATTTCATGCCAAGTTGGTAAATTTGCCTTCATGAGGATGCTTCATACCCAACTCATGGGACATCTCTCAGATAGTATTGTTATCATATAAATATTCAAATGACAATTGATAATCTTCTTGGAACATTGCGAGCTTTATTGTTCATTGAGGATATCATCGTCTCCCTCCTGCTCGATACTTTTTAGAGCTAATGTATCACAAGACACATCATGGGAGGCAGAGGATTTATGTGCATTCAGCATCCAAAGTCCTGCGCAGCCCACAAACATAGTTAAACCCTAAAGCCGCTGAGGTTCAAACACTGCTACTACTACTTCTATCCTCTGTTCCTCTCCTCGAATCTCAGATGCATCAGGATTAAACAACGATTTTGAGCTGCGCAGGGCTTTGTGTTGAATGTGCGTGAATGCAGCCAACGGTCTGACAGTGTGATGTACCGTAATTTGAATAATCTTTATAAACCCTTTTCAGAATATTTTCCAATACCCTTAGAATGCCTAGGTCAGCGGTTCTCAGCTTTTTTTTCGGGTCGCGCACCACGTCGCCTTGGTTCATATATTCATGCTCATCCCTCCCCCTCCCTTAGCCTTGGTCAACATATCCATCCCTCCACACACTCTTCCTGTCGTCATATGACTGAAAACTTATTCCAGAATTAATATTATCATTTTTCTGTAGTTTCAAGTGGACGTTAACAAAGTTGCATATAGGCTGCATTATCGCTTCTTCTTTAAATCACAATCCCCCTTTTCGTGGGAAATGGAGGAAATTTAGGAACGTGCATATTTTAACTGGGGTTTGGTCTGCCTTGCAATATACAATAGAAGCTGAGTGAGGAGCGGATTAAAAGTTAATTTTGAAGATCTGATGAATAGGAATCGCGAGAAGAGAGCGGTGGTAAGCAGGACAGATGTATGGTGCACAAAAATGGTGGCTAGTGCCCCAGAATGTGTCCAGGGCAGCAATATGAAATGACGTAAAATAATAGGTTTCAGAATGAAAGGATGTAGATGTTGATAAGGTATGCAGAAATGAAGCATTCTTGTTGAGAGAATGAAATCTAAAAAATTGTGAGAAATATGTTAAAAGACTGGACGATTGGAGTTGTGCCAGTGGGGTGGAAGAAGACTGTGATTATATCGTTGTATAGGAGTACAGGTAACCGAACTCGGTGCAAATTTTTCAATGGAATATGTCATGAGTGTTGTGGGCAAGGTATCTATGGAAGAATAGTGGCAGAGAAAGTAAGACGGGTTTGAAAAAACGTTGTGTGTAATTAAGAGGGTTGTTTCAGGACTGGTATTTGGCATGTGGGCAAAGTATCCACGAAAGAATAATGGCAGAGAAGGTAAGGCAGGTTTGAAAATACGTGGTGTGTAATTGCGAGGGTTGTTCCAGGACTGGTAATGGGTGTGTGGTTAAAATAATTCCAGTAACACAGGTAACAGAGGAAGCAGATAAGGACAGACATATGATCTGGAAAAGCCATATATGACAGCAAATACAAAGCGATTATGAAAAATGGGAATAGAATGCTGGTAATGTTGTAAAGAGTTTTTCTGACTAGCACAGCTCATATAATAACAGGAGAATGTTTGAGTGACTGGTTTGGAAATTGACAAGAGACATAAGAAGCACGAAGTATACAGTATGCAGAGATGCACCAAAAAAAAAAAAAAAAAAATTGCGTGTGTTTCTCTCTGTCTGTCTGTCTGTCTGTCTGTCTCTCTCTCTCTCTCTCTCTCTCTCTCTCTCTCTCTCTCTCTCTCTCTCTCTCTCTCTCTTCCCAGCAGTCGGCGAAATTATGCCGTCTCACAGTCATTATGAAGCCCAGAGTTGTGTGGATTGTTTGTCCCGTAACGTGAACTCGAAAATTCGGTAACAGGAATGGGCAGTTGTTATTGGGTCCTCTGTACAGCATATAGCTCTCAAGCTTTTGTTTCTCCCTGTCCCAGCTCTTGGATGCTTCCCACCAAATGTTGGTTTCAAAAGGGGTTAAGATGATGATGGTGATGATGATGATACTGAAAGTGAATTTAAAATGATGTTGATAATGAAAGTGAATTTAAAATGATGTTGATAATGAAAGTGAATTTAAAATGATGTTGATACTGAAAGTGAATTTAAAATGATGTTGATAATGAAAGTGAATTTAAAATGATGTTGATAATGAAAGTGAATTTAAAATGATGTTGATAATGAAAGTGACTTTAAAATAATGTTGATAATGAAAGTGAATTTAAAATGATGTTGATAATATTGATGAAGGCGACTATATAATGATAATGATGATAATAAAGGTGAATATATAATAATGATGATGATAATGATGATGAAGGCGAATATATAATGATACTGATGAAGTTTCCCTTTCATTCCTTCCCTTTATTAATCATTGACAAAATAACATCTACTGAAATCTCTATCAGTCCCGCTATCTCTCAGTCTTTACGCCGGATAATTCAGCACAATCTCTGTCTATTTCTATTAACCATTAAAATTCTCCCCTTGTTCTGGTCTCCCTCTGTCGTGTCCATTATTGAGTCAATCTCCCCTGTCACTCGTCCTGCCCTCTATGCAAACATTCCCAGGTCCCATCTCTTCTTTGATGTCTTACTATGGTTGACTTTGCCAGTACGTCTATATATGCTTGGGATTTTTTCAACTGGTCTCGGACTGTGAAACTACTAACGTTATTGTGCTGACTGTGGTGTTGAGAACATCTATTTCCGTTATGTATAACTATTTCCTTGTTGTTGTCTCGTCGTATGTACAGTATTTAAAAATCATGTAATTTGCCTCCGCCAGGAGGTACATGTTTTACCTTGCGTTGGCTTTTGTTTGTTTGTCTGTGTGTCTGTCTGTCAGCAGGGTTACTCAAAAAGTTATGAGCAGATTTTCAAGAGTTTTTTTGGAGGAGTAGGGTATGGCCAAATGAACAATAGATTAGATTTTGGTTGTGGTCCGGAATAATTAGTTTGTTTGTCCACACGCTATCTCCAAAAGCTCTCAATTAATTTCAGTCAAATTTTATGGAAGGGTG
The DNA here is from genome assembly GCF_032717465.1 of Coenobita brevimanus. Taxonomy (NCBI): domain Eukaryota; kingdom Metazoa; phylum Arthropoda; class Malacostraca; order Decapoda; family Coenobitidae; genus Coenobita; species Coenobita brevimanus. Next base: position 19,307,032 of record NC_137055.1, read on the forward strand.
GGCTATGGATCATGAAAGAATTGATTAAATATTGGGTAGGATCAGGATCCGGACCCTACCGCACAGTATCTCGAAAAGTTCGCAGAGAATTTTGATCAAATTTTGTGGAAGGATGGGGCATGGGCCAAGAAAGAGTTCATTAAATTCTGGATTGGATTCGGATCCTGATCCTACCGCACGGTACCTCCAAAAGTTCTGAATGAACTTCAATGAAATTTTGTGGAATGATGGGCCATGGGCCAAGAAAGAATCGATTATCTTTGGGGACGGATCCGGACCCGCCTTTGGCAGAGGTATGCGCTCTTTGAATGCTGTTTTAGTTACCTCCACCAAGGAGGTTAAGTTTTATCCAGCGTTGGTTCGTTTGTCTGTCTTTTAGCAGGATTACTCAAAACGTTATGAACTGATTTGGGTGAAATTTCGCAGACGGATGGCCATGGGCCTAGGAAGAAATTATTAAATTTGACGACCGGAGTATTTCGCACAATTTCTACAGAAGTTTTCAATGATTTTCAATGAAATTTCGTGGAAAGGTGGGCCATGGACCAAGAAAGAAGCAAATTTTGCAGCGGATCCGGATCCGGATCCTATATCCATGAATCCGGATCCGTATCCTTTTTAATGGCAATGGCATTAACGGAGGTATGCGCTCTGTGAGTGCTTTCTAGTTCTTCTTCTTCTTCTTCTTCATCTTCTTCTTCTTATTATTATTGTTATTATTATTATTATTATCATTTCGAGGCTAACGCTCTTTATTGGCAGTTAATTAATCTTACTCCGTACATTGCTGCCCGATAGATAATGCAGAGAATTACGGACAAGTTGGTGTGTGGAGAAGAGAATGTGAATAAGGTTCAAAAAAGAATATATTTGGAAAAGGAGGGGCAGTTACCTGTAGCATATAATAGCACAGGGTTCTTTGAAAAAGGAAGGTACGACCTACTTAACTAAAGCACCTGTGGGTGTGAATTGTGTGTGAGATACTCATATTGATTGTTAGTGTAGAAGAGGGAGTTTCATCTCACCTCGCATGCTTACTCCTAATGAATGTGTGTGTGTGGGGGGGGGGGAGGTAATAAGTGAAAGCTGTCAGCTCAGCACCTTTGATGTAGATGATGCTGGGTCGATATGAGATTACCAATGAGAGTTGTAACGACAGCTAGAGGAACTCCCCAGAATGTGTGGTCTGATAGAGGCCTGGTGTTCTGGTAGTCTTTAGACGTCTTGTTTCTGGTAGACGTCTGGTGTGTGTTGACATTTTGTGCTGGTAGATGTTTTGTGATTTGGTAGAAGCCTGGTATTCTGGTAGAAGCCTGGTGTTCTTGTAGAAGCCTGGTGTTGTGGTAGAACCTTGGTGCGCTGGTAAAGACTTGGTGTTCTGGCAGATGTCTGGTCTTCTGGTAGATGTCTGGTGTTCTTGTAGATGCCTGGTGTTCTAGTAGAGTTCTGGTGTTATGGCAGATGTCTTGTATTCTGATAGAAGCCCGGTATTTTGGTAGAAGCCCGGTATTCTGGTGGATGCTTGGTATTCTGGTAGATGCCTGGTAATCTGGTAGACGCCTGGTATTCTGGTAGAAACCTGGTGTTCTTGTAGACGCCTGATGTTTTGGTAGACTCCTGGTAGTCTGGCAGACTCCAGGTGGTATGGTAGGCATCTGGTGGAGGCAAACCTCTCGGGGATAGAAAGCGACTAGGATTTATTCACTACGGTCCTTGAGGTGACCGGGAGGTTTGTCTGTCATTTATAACACTACCAGGAACATGGGTCGATCTTCTACCCTTAAATGTTCTGGACTAAGGAAGCCTAGTCTTTGGGGTCTATGCTCCAAAGGGGGCAGTACGGAAGTGGCAGGTATTACTTACCGTCTAAAAATTTTGCGAAAGATATGACTGGGAAACAATCAGACATTATTTTTTCTTACTTTTCCTGGAAAAATTACTGCTTCCATGGTTGAGGCCACCATTTTTTTTTATAATAAAGTTAAAGAGCAAGAGTTGTGTTATGACTGCTAAAACATTTAACATTGATGATGGATACACGGGTGGTTGGAAAAAATTTGCATCAACTTTTCATGCAAGAAAAGCTTTCAACCCAAAAGGTGTTGCAAGCTTGACTCAGACAAATGAAGTATGTAACATGATTAGGTTGTGCTTGTGTTATAGAGTCAAGAATTTCCGTTGTTTGAATAATGAATGAGCGGATGTGTGCCTGTTTGAGTGGATATCCTGGTGATAGTTTTCTGTACTATTGTGTTTTCATATTTTAATCTTTTGATTTTGACTCACATACTTTTTTGTTGAAGGTGGGTGATGATGATAGTTTTATGTACTGTTGTGTTTTCATAGTATTCTTTTTTTGGTTTTGAATCAAATACTTTTTTTTTTGAAGTACGGGGATAATGAAGATGATGATGATGACTGAAAATGGCGCGTTGCTACACATATCCTTTCTCGCATCCTCCCTCTTCAGCAATCTCTGTTCCTCTGTCTCACTTTTCTCTCCTTGCCTTATGCTGCTTTTTGTCTACAGCGGAAAGGTCAAGGGTGAACAAAGGAAGAGGAGTAACAAATATGGTTCAGCCATCTCATATGAAATTCTGAATCAACAAAGTATTAAATGAAGGATATTAGAGCTAATGTTTTGGAGGTAAATGTAAATACATATACAGTATAAAGAGGGTAAAATAATACATGAAAAAATATAAAAACATTATTATTCCCGGGAAGAGGCGCTAAAGAGTGCGGGTTAAAATCATTCTCCATTGGATTACCATATAAATGGCCATAAGAGGAGACGATTAGTCGAATGATGATGACCTTCTATTTCTGAAGAGTACGTTTCTTAGGCGTTGGAATAGGACGCCTTCACTTGGTGGCACAGATAGGACAGAGCGGTGGAGACGTATGTTTGTATATATATCTCTGTCCCTTCCGTATCCCTATCCCTGGAATGAAGGACTGGAGACGTGGAAAAAGGCAAGCTTCGTCCTGCAGTCCACTGGGTTCACGTTCGTGTGGGCCTGGGGTTACAGCTGCTGCTATTATGTGTGCTTAACCCCAACAGCCAGATACATCATAAAATTCGATGCACATTTAGAGTACTAGGACGCTACATGATGAGAGTGATTGTGGGCAAGCCTTATGCATTCATTCCTGGTTAGACTGTTCTGAAATAATTGGTTCAGTATGTTCTGAATTAATTGGCTCAGTATATAGTACTCTCTCTCTCTCTCTCTCTCTCTCTCTCTATCACACACACACACACACACACACACACACACACACACACACACACACACATACACAACCTTTTTTATTCCCACCCGCCACTACACAGGCTGCATGTCTGACAAGGCCCACCACTTCAACACAACCAGGAATCTAAAACCGTGCATAGCTCACACACTCAATGCTCCGGGGAAATCAGAAGCGGGGAAATAAAGCACCTTTACCGCCCCGCCTCTGTACTATCGACCTAACAACGTAGAATACCATGGCAACAAGGGACCTCTTCTGAACTCATAACTAACCCATTTTCCATTCACTGTGCCTCCTTTCTTTACTCACCTCCTGGCGCCCATACACAATCGGTGACCAAAATTTGCCAAAGATTTCAGCTCACCTTCTTCTCACTCTCCTGTTGTCTGCTCTATAGTGCCAGGACTAACATTTTCCTTATACTTCAGCACATTTAATTCCATTTTCCTCCTGTCTCCAATGTACTGTCGGTGACAAAAATTCACTAACATTTCAGCTCACATACTTCTCACTCTCGTGCTGCCTTCTGTGTATTGTTAAGGATCAACGTTTTCCATATACTTCATCTCATATACCTTTTAGTTTCCTGTCGTCTTATATGCACCGTCGATGACCAAAATTCTCCTTGTATTTCGGCTGTATACTTTCTACTTTCGTGTACTGGCTAGGGCTTCTAAACTGGAAGATGTTTCATATTATTCTGTACGCATAGGTGATTCTCTTTGATATAATGCACCGGGGAGGAAAGTGACGGACATGCTGTTAATGAGACGAAAAGGCAATAGCATACGATAGTAGGAAAGCTTTTGATCCTGAATGTATTATTAAATTTAATATTCTTTCCTCTTTTACCACTCTACAAGTCTGTTGTTTTTTTCTTACACTTCCCTTCCTCCCACTCTCTTGTTACTCTCTTGTTATACGCCAGCATTCAAAGAGAGACTGTAACCTTAAAGGGTGAAGTGGGCAGACTGCATATGGGAAAAGTTTTAGAAGAGTGTTAGAGAGAGAGAGAGAGAGAGAGAGGGGGGGGGGTTGAAATGTTTGTATGGAAAGAGTTAAAATGTTTTTATGGAAAGAGAGGAGTGGAAAACAGTGGATACGGATAAAGTTGAGAGGCAGCAGAAAATGTGGTTGGAGTGGGAGCCAGTGCTTTGCGTTAGTTAGCACATCTAGCTTGCAAATGGAACAACCTGAGTTCAAGTCTTCCAAGATTTGTTGTCTTAGGACGAACAAGAGACATAGTAAGACCGTGCACCTTAGCTCCCTTGTCCTTCCTGGGAAAGCAAACAGCTACGACATGGAATCGACAGTAAATATATCTGAGTATCCAACACCAGATTCCCAGTTATGGTGCCGGATGAACAGTTGCAAGGGGGGAAAATTATCCAACAAAGCGAGTGACGTAGTAGGAACCCGTAGGTGATATACAGAAATTGGAATGAACGCAGAATCAAACAACTGAATTTTAGTTTTTCTTAAGCCCTTTAAACAGATGGCCCTAATTTTATTTTATCCTAGCTACTTCCAGACAGTCTTCAGTTTAAGAAAGGCGTCTCGTAGTGAAAGAATTAGTACCTTCACTATTATGATGAGTTTTCTTCAGGTGATTATATTCAGCTCTGGATTGATCTCTTGCAATGAAGAGGTTAATGAAGGCAGAACAAAAATCCTAGTGATCGATTTGTCTCTATCCTAATTTGAATAAAATTGTCTAGATATAGCTAGAAATATACGTCTTCAGGGTGAATGGGTTAATGAAGGCTATGTCTAGGTCGAGTCCGAAAAGTCTCCCACAGACTGAAAAACTACCTGGAGAGGGCAAGAATAAAAATATATCGGGAATCTTCACGGCGAATGGGGCAAAATGTTGTGAGGAAGTGTTGTTTTTAAGACGTGCTCAAATTCCACCCGCCTCCTTTGGGGGAGGCGGTGGCTCAATCGGTAGAGAGGTGGCTTGCAGTCCTAATGGACCCAGGTTCGAATCCCGGCTGGGGCAGGGAACAGTTTAAGGATTTGAATTTCATTAAATCAGGCTTTACTGATCTACCAGAAGACCCGCCGACATGTCGTAAAAATACCCCCGCTAATACCAATACACCAGTCCTGTATGAGACAGCCCTAGCATGTATTCAATATGGACGGTGGGTGTTACCGCCGAAGTGGTGACATGCAGAGGTGTATGGTATGTAGGAGGACTGCTGGGCCATAATAGCAGGCTGTGAAGGCTATGCCCAGAGTCGGACACATAAAATATATATATATATATACAGTATATATATATATATATATATTTTTTTTTTTTCAGGTAACCAACTTCCCCCTACCATGTGTGAATAGTTCCTTTTAGGACATACCCAAATTCTCCCCACCATGTATGAACAATTATAGATTCCTCCTACCATAGGTGAATAGCTCCTTTTTAAGACGTACGTAAAGTCTCCCTATCATATGCGAATAGTTCCTTTTAAGTCGTATCCAAATTCTCCTAACCATGTGTGGATACTTCCTTTTAAGACATATTTATAGAATCCACCTACCACGTTCAGTCTATGACCTTTAACTCAGCCTTGTCTTCAGCGTTGTGATGAACTCTGACCTCTCTGTGTATCTGATCTGACCTGATATTCTCGACACCTTTGACAGACAGTGCTTGGGTTGGCTGGGTATGTGTGAATGTGAGAATGCATAAGCTTACTACCTGCCTTTATACCTGGCCACCTGTTGCCCTGCCAACCTTTTGACCATTTTGCCATTATTTTTATCAACATCCTATTGACCTGCCTATCTTCAGATCTGCTCACCTCTTGACCTACCTATTGTCGACCTACCTACCTACCTACCTACCTACCTGTCGCCCAGCCTCCCTTTAGATCTACCTACCTCATTATATGCCTACTTTTAGATCTCCCCACCTCTCTACCGATTAAGGCGGTGGCTCAATCGGTAGAGAAGTGGCTTGCGGTCCTACCGGACCCAGGTTCAAATCCCTGCTGGGGCAGGAAACAGTTTAAGGATTTGAATTTCATTACGGCAGACTTTACCGATCTACCAGAAGACCCGCCGACATGTCGCAAAAAATACCCCCGCTAATACCAATACATCGGTTCTGTTTGAGACGCCCTAGCATATATTCAAAATGGACATTGGGTGTTAGCGCCGAAGTGGTGACATGTAGAGGTGTACGATATGTAGGAGGACTACT